>NW_027472987.1:0-121522 GCF_030347505.1 Rhynchophorus ferrugineus | reverse complement strand
ATGCCGAATATTACTTGGAATGTGAATTGGAACGAAATCGCCAATAGATAAGACCATTTTACAATTTGGGCCCAAGTTAGAAGCAGAGCCTAAGGTGTAAATTATCGATAGTCCATATCTCGGAAACTATAAGAGATAATACAATTTGGCAACCGGCAATGTAATTAGCATGCCGAACATCACTTGGAATGTGAATTGGAACGAAATCGCCAATAGATAAGACCATTTTACAATTTGGGCCCAAGTTAGAAGCAGAGCCTAAGGTGTAAATTATCGATAGTCCATATCTCGGAAACTATAAGAGATAATGCAATTTGGCAACCGGCAATGTAATTAGCATGCCGAATATTACTTGGAATGTGAATTGGAACGAAATCGCCAATGTAAGTAGCATGCCGAATATAACTTGGAATGTGAATTGGAACGAAAATCGCCAATAGATAAGACCATTTTACAATTTGGGCCCAAGTTAGAAGCAGAGCCTAAAGTGTAAATTATCGATATTCCATATCTCGGAAACTATAAGAGATAATGCAATTTGGCAGCCGGCAATGTAATTAGCATGCCGAGTATTACATGGAATGTGAATTGGAACGATATCGCCAATAGATAAGGCCATTTTACAATTTAGGCCCAAGTTAGAAGCAGAGCCTAAGGTGTAAATTATCGATAGTCCATATCTCGGAAACTATAAAAGATAATGCAATTTGGCAACCGGCAATGTAATTAGCATGCCGAATATTACTTGGAATGTGAATTGGAACGAAATCGCCAATAGATAAGACCATTTTACAATTTGGGCCCATGTTAAAAGCAAAGCCTAAGGTGTAAATTATCGATAGTCCATATCTCGGAAACTATAAGAGATAATGCAATTTGGCCAACGGCAATGTAATTAGCAGGCCGAATGTTACTTGGAATGTGAATTGGAGCGGAATCGCCAATTCATAAGACCATTTTACAATTTGGGCCTAAGTTAGAAGCAGAGCCTAAGGTGTAAATTATCGATAATCCATATCTCGGAAACTATAAGAGATAATGCTATTTGGCAACCGGCAATGTAATTAGCATGCCGAATATTACTTGGAATGTGAATTGGAACGAAATCGCCAATAGATAAGACCATTTTACAATTTGGGCATAAGTTAGAAGCAGAGCCTAAGGTGTAAATTATCGATAGTCCATATCTCGGAAACTATAAGAGATAATTCAATTTGGCAACCGGCAATGTAAGTAGCATCCCGAATATAACTTGGAATGTGAATTGGAACGAAATCGCCAATAGATAAGACCATTTTACAATTTGGGCCCAAGTTAGAAGCAGAGCCTAAGGTGTAAATTATCGATAGACCATGTCTCGGAAACTATAAGAGATAATGCAATTTGGCAACCGGCAATGTAATTAGCATGCTGAATATTACTTGGAATGTGAATTGGAACGAAATCGCCAATAGATAAGACCATTTTACAATTTGGGCCCAAGTTAGAAGCAGAGCCTAAGGTGTAAATTATCGATAGTTCATATCTCGGAAACTATAAGAGATAATGCAACTTGGCCACCGGCAATGTAATTAGCATGCCGAATATTACTTGGAATGTGAATTGGAACGAAATCGCCAATAGATAAGACCATTTTACAATTTGGGCCCAAGTTAGAAGTAGAGCCTAAGGTGTAAATTATCGATAGTCCATATCTCGGAAACTATAAGAGATAATTCAATTTGGCAACCGGCAATGTAAGTAGCATGCCGAATATAACTTGGAATGTGAATTGGAACGAAATCGCCAATAGATAAGACCATTTTACAATTTGGGCCCAAGTTAGAAGCAGAGCCTAAGGTGTAAATTATCGATAGTCCATATCTCGGAAACTATAAGAGATAATGCAATTTGGCAACCGGCAATGTAATTAGCATGCCGAATATTACTTGGAATGTGAATTGGAACGAAATCACCAATAGATAAGACCATTTTACAATTTGGGCCCAAGTTAGAAGCAGAGCCAAAGGTGTAAATTTTCGATAGTCCATATCTCGGAAACTATAAGAGATAATGCAATTTGGCAACCGGCAATGTAATTAGCATGCCGAATATTACTTGGATTGTGAAGTGGAACGAAATCGCCAATAGATAAGACCATTTTACAATTTGGGCCCAAGTTAGAAGCGGAGCCTAAGGTGTAAATTATCGATAGTCCATATCTCGGAAATTATAAGAGATAATGCAATTTGGCAAACGGCAATGTAATTAGCATGCGAGTATTACATGGAATGTGAATTGGAACGAAATCGCCAATAGATAAGACCATTTTACAATTAGGGCCCAAGTTAGAAGCTGAGCCTAAGGTGTAAATTATCGATAGTCCATATCTCGGAAACTATAAAAGATAATGCAATTTGGCAACCGGCAATGTAATTAGCATGCCGAATATTACTTGGAATGTGAATTGGAACGAAATCGCCAATAGATAAGACCATTTTACAATTTGGGCCCAAGTTAGAAGCAGAGCCTAAGGTGTAAATTATCGATAGTCCATATCTCGGAAACTATAAGAGATAATGCAATTTGGCAACCGGTTATGTAATTAGCATGCCGAATATTACTTGGAATGTGAATTGGAACGAAATCGCCAATAGATAAGACCATTTTACAATTTGGGCCCAAGTTAGAAGCAGAGCCTAAGGTGTAAATTATCGATAGTCCATATCTCGGAAACTATAAGAGATAATGCAATTTGGCAACCGGCAATGTAATTAGCATGCCGAATATTACTTGGAATGTGAATTGGAACGAAATCGCCAATAGATAAGACCATTTTACAATTTGGGCCCAAGTTAGAAGCAGAGCCAAAGGTTTAAATTATCGATAGTCCATATCTCGGAAACTATAAGAGATAATGCAATTTGGCAACCGGCAATGTAATTAGCATGCCGAATATTACTTGGAATGTGAATTGGAACGAAATCGCCAATAGATAAGACCATTTTACAATTTGGGCCCAAGTTAGAAGCAGAGCCTAAGGTGTAAATTATCGATAGTCCATATCTCGGAAATTATAAGAGATAATGCAATTTGGCAAATGGCAATGTAATTAGCATGCCGAATATTACATGGAATGTGAATTGGAACGAAATCGCCAATAGATAAGACCATTTTACAATTTTGGCCCAAGTTAGAAGCAGAGCCTAAGGTGTAAATTATCGATAGTCCATATCTCGGAAATTATAAGAGATAATGCAATTTGGCAAACGGCAATGTAATTAGCATGCCGAATATTACATGGAATGTGAATTGGAACGAAATCGCCAATAGATAAGACCATTTTACAATTTGGGCCCAAGTTAGAAACAGAGCCTAAGGTGTAAATTATCGATAGTCCATATCTCGGAAATTATAAGAGATAATGCAATTTGGCAACCGGCAATGTAAGTAGCATGCCGAATATAACTTGGAATGTGAATTGGAACGAAATCGCCAATAGATAAGACCATTTTACAATTTGGGCCCAAGTTAGAAGCAGAGCCTAAAGTGTAAATTATCGATATTCCATATCTCGGAAACTATAAGAGATAATGCAATTTGGCAACCGGCAATGTAATTAGCATGCCGAATATTACTTGGAATGTGAATTGGAGCGAAATCGCCAATAGATAAGGCCATTTTACAATTTGGGCCCAAGTTAGAAGCAGAGCCTAAGGTGTAAATTATCGATAGTCCATATCTCGGAAACTATAAGAGATAATGCAATTTGGCAACCGGCAATGTAATTAGCATGCCGAATATTACTTGGAATGTGAATTGGAACGAAATCTCCATTAGATAAGACCATTTTACAATTTGGGCCCAAGTTAGAAGCAGAGCCTAAGGTGTAAATTATCGATAGTCCATATCTCGGAAACTATAAGAGATAATGCAATTTGGCAACCGGCAATGTAATTAGCATACCGAATATTACTTGGAATGTGAATTGGAACGAAATCGCCTATAGATAAGACCATTTTACAATTTGGGCCCAAGTTAGAAGCAGAGCCTAAGGTGTAAATTATCGATAGTCCATATCTCGGAAACTATAAGAGATAATGCAATTTGGCAACCGGCAATGTAAGTAGCATGCCGAATATAACTTGGAATGTGAATTGGAACGAAATCGCCAATAGATAAGACCATTTTACAATTTGGGCCCAAGTTAGAAGCAGAGCCTAAAGTTTAAATTATCGATATTCCATATCTCGGAAACTATAAGAGATAATGCAATTTGGCAACCGGCAATGTAATTAGCATGCCGAATATTACTTGGAATGTGAATTGGAACGAAATCGCCAATAGATAAGACCATTTTACAATTTGGGCCCAAGTTAGAAACAGAGCCTAAGGTGTAAATTATCGATAGTCCATATCTCGGAAACTATAAGAGATAATGCAATTTGGCAACCGGCAATGTAATTAGCATGCCGAATATTACTTGGAATGTGAATTGGAACGAAATCGCCAATAGATAAGACCATTTTACAATTTGGGCCCAAGTTAGAAGCAGAGCCAAAGGTTTAAATTATCGATAGTCCATATCTCGGAAACTATAAGAGATAATGCAATTTGGCAACCGGCAATGTAATTAGCATGCCGAATATTACTTGGAATGTGAATTGGAACGAAATCGCCAATAGATAAGACCATTTTACAATTTGGGCCCAAGTTAGAAGCAGAGCCTAAGGTGTAAATTATCGATAGTCCATATCTCGGAAACTATAAGAGATAATGCAATTTGGCAACCGGCAATGTAATTAGCATGCCGAATATTACTTGGAATGTGAATTGGAACGAAATCGCCAATAGATAAGGCCATTTTACAATTTGGGCCCAAGTTAGAAGCAGAGCCTAAGGTGTAAATTATCGATAGTCCATATCTCGGAAACTATAAGAGATAATGCAATTTGGCAACCGGCAATGTAATTAGCATGCCGAATATTACTTGGAATGTGAATTGGAACGAAATCTCCATTAGATAAGACCATTTTACAATTTGGGCCCAAGTTAGAAGCAGAGCCTAAGGTGTAAATTATCGATAGTCCATATCTCGGAAACTATAAGAGATAATGCAATTTGGCAACCGGCAATGTAATTAGCATGCCGAATATTACTTGGAATGTGAATTGGAACGAAATCGCCAATAGATAAGGCCATTTTACAATTTGGGCCCAAGTTAGAAGCAGAGCCTAAGGTGTAAATTATCGATAGTCCATATCTCGGAAACTATAAGAGATAATGCAATTTGGCAACCGGCAATGTAATTAGCATGCCGAATATTACTTGGAATGTGAATTGGAACGAAATCTCCATTAGATAAGACCATTTTACAATTTGGGCCCAAGTTAGAAGCAGAGCCTAAGGTGTAAATTATCGATAGTCCATATCTCGGAAACTATAAGAGATAATGCAATTTGGCAACCGGCAATGTAATTAGCATACCGAATATTACTTGGAATGTGAATTGGAACGAAATCGCCTATAGATAAGACCATTTTACAATTTGGGCCCAAGTTAGAAGCAGAGCCTAAGGTGTAAATTATCGATAGTCCATATCTCGGAAACTATAAGAGATAATGCAATTTGGCAACCGGCAATGTAAGTAGCATGCCGAATATAACTTGGAATGTGAATTGGAACGAAATCGCCAATAGATAAGACCATTTTACAATTTGGGCCCAAGTTAGAAGCAGAGCCTAAAGTTTAAATTATCGATATTCCATATCTCGGAAACTATAAGAGATAATGCAATTTGGCAACCGGCAATGTAATTAGCATGCCGAATATTACTTGGAATGTGAATTGGAACGAAATCGCCAATAGATAAGACCATTTTACAATTTGGGCCCAAGTTAGAAGCAGAGCCTAAGGTGTAAATTATCGATAGTCCATATCTCGGAAACTATAAGAGATAATGCAATTTGGCAACCGGCAATGTAATTAGCATGCCGAATATTACTTGGAATGTGAATTGGAACGAAATCGCCAATAGATAAGACCATTTTACAATTTGGGCCCAAGTTAGAAGCAGAGCCAAAGGTTTAAATTATCGATAGTCCATATCTCGGAAACTATAAGAGATAATGCAATTTGGCAACCGGCAATGTAATTAGCATGCCGAATATTACTTGGAATGTGAATTGGAACGAAATCGCCAATAGATAAGACCATTTTACAATTTGGGCCCAAGTTAGAAGCAGAGCCTAAGGTGTAAATTATCGATAGTCCATATCTCGGAAATTATAAGAGATAATGCAATTTGGCAAATGGCAATGTAATTAGCATGCCGAATATTACATGGAATGTGAATTGGAACGAAATCGCCAATAGATAAGACCATTTTACAATTTGGACCCAAGTTAGAAGCAGAGCCTAAGGTGTAAATTATCGATAGTCCATATCTCGGAAATTATAAGAGATAATGCAATTTGGCAAACGGCAATGTAATTAGCATGCCGAATATTACATGGAATGTGAATTGGAACGAAATCGCCAATAGATAAGACCATTTTACAATTTGGGCCCAAGTTAGAAGCAGAGCCTAAGGTGTAAATTATCGATAATCCATATCTCGGAAACTATAAAAGATAATGCAATTTGGCAACCGGCAATGTAATTAGCATGCCGAATATTACTTGGAATGTGAATTGGAACGAAATCGCCAATAGATAAGACCATTTTACAATTTGGGCCCAAGTTAGAAGCAGAGCCTAAGGTGTAAATTATCGATAGTCCATATCTCGGAAACTATAAGAGATAATACAATTTGGCAACCGGCAATGTAATTAGCTTGCCAAACATCACTTGGAATGTGAATTGGAACGAAATCGCCAATAGATAAGACCATTTTACAATTTGGGCCCAAGTTAGAAGCAGAGCCTAAGGTGTAAATTATCGATAGTCCATATCTCGGAAACTATAAGAGATAATGCAATTTGGCAACCGGCAATGTAATTAGCATGCCGAATATTACTTGGAATGTGAATTGGAACGAAATCGCCAATAGATAAGGCCATTTTACAATTTGGGCCCAAGTTAGAAGCAGAGCCTAAGGTGTAAATTATCGATAGTCCATATCTCGGAAACTATAAGAGATAATGCAATTTGGCAACCGGCAATGTAATTAGCATGCCGAATATTACTTGGAATGTGAATTGGAACGAAATCTCCATTAGATAAGACCATTTTACAATTTGGGCCCAAGTTAGAAGCAGAGCCTAAGGTGTAAATTATCGATAGTCCATATCTCGGAAACTATAAGAGATAATGCAATTTGGCAACCGGCAATGTAATTAGCATACCGAATATTACTTGGAATGTGAATTGGAACGAAATCGCCTATAGATAAGACCATTTTACAATTTGGGCCCAAGTTAGAAGCAGAGCCTAAGGTGTAAATTATCGATAGTCCATATCTCGGAAACTATAAGAGATAATGCAATTTGGCAACCGGCAATGTAAGTAGCATGCCGAATATAACTTGGAATGTGAATTGGAACGAAATCGCCAATAGATAAGACCATTTTACAATTTGGGCCCAAGTTAGAAGCAGAGCCTAAAGTTTAAATTATCGATATTCCATATCTCGGAAACTATAAGAGATAATGCAATTTGGCAACCGGCAATGTAATTAGCATGCCGAATATTACTTGGAATGTGAATTGGAACGAAATCGCCAATAGATAAGACCATTTTACAATTTGGGCCCAAGTTAGAAGCAGAGCCTAAGGTGTAAATTATCGATAGTCCATATCTCGGAAACTATAAGAGATAATGCAATTTGGCAACCGGCAATGTAATTAGCATTCCGAATATTACTTGGAATGTGAATTGGAACAAAATCGCCAATAGATAAGACCATTTTACAATTTGGGCCCAAGTTAGAAGCAGAGCCTAAGGTGTAAATTATCGATAGTCCATATCTCTGAAACTATAAGAGATAATGCAACTTGGCCACCGGCAATGTAATTAGCATGCCGAATATTACTTGGACTGTGAATTGGAATGAAATCGCCAATAGATAAGACCATTTTACTATTTGGGCCCAAGTTAGAAGCAGAGCCTAAGGTGTAAATTATCGATAGTCCATATCTCGGAAACTATAAGAGATAATGCAATTTGGCAACCGGCAATGTAATTAGCATGCCGAATATTACTTGGAATGTGAATTGGAACGAAATCGCCAATAGATAAGACCATTTTACAATTTGGGCCCAAGTTAGAAGCAGAGCCAAAGGTTTAAATTATCGATAGTCCATATCTCGGAAACTATAAGAGATATTGCAATTTGGCAACCGGCAATGTAACTAGCATGCCGAATATTACTTGGAATGTGAATTGGAACGAAATCACCAATAGATAAGACCATTTTACAATTTGGGCCCAAGTTAGAAGCAGAGCCTAAAGTTTAAATTATCCATATTCCATATCTCGGAAACTATAAGAGATAATGCAATTTGGCAACCGGCAATGTAATTAGCATGCCGAATATTACTTGGAATGTGAATTGGAACGAAATCGCCAATAGATAAGACCATTTTACAATTTGGGCCCAAGTTAGAAGCAGAGCCTAAGGTGTAAATTATCGATAGTCCATATCTCGGAAACTATAAGAGATAATGCAATTTGGCAACCGGCAATGTAATTAGCATTCCGAATATTACTTGGAATGTGAATTGGAACAAAATCGCCAATAGATAAGACCATTTTACAATTTGGGCCCAAGTTAGAAGCAGAGCCTAAGGTGTAAATTATCGATAGTCCATATCTCTGAAACTATAAGAGATAATGCAACTTGGCCACCGGCAATGTAATTAGCATGCCGAATATTACTTGGACTGTGAATTGGAATGAAATCGCCAATAGATAAGACCATTTTACTATTTGGGCCCAAGTTAGAAGCAGAGCCTAAGGTGTAAATTATCGATAGTCCATATCTCGGAAACTATAAGAGATAATGCAATTTGGCAACCGGCAATGTAATTAGCATGCCGAATATTACTTGGAATGTGAATTGGAACGAAATCGCCAATAGATAAGACCATTTTACAATTTGGGCCCAAGTTAGAAGCAGAGCCAAAGGTTTAAATTATCGATAGTCCATATCTCGGAAACTATAAGAGATATTGCAATTTGGCAACCGGCAATGTAATTAGCATGCCGAATATTACTTGGAATGTGAATTGGAACGAAATCACCAATAGATAAGACCATTTTACAATTTGGGCCCAAGTTAGAAGCAGAGCCTAAGGTGTAAATTATCGATAGTCCATATCTCGGAAACTATAAGAGATAATGCAATTTGGCAACCGGCAATGTAATTAGCATACCGAATATTACTTGGAATGTGAATTGGAACGAAATCGCCTATAGATAAGACCATTTTACAATTTCGGCCCAAGTTAGAAGCAGAGCCTAAGGTGTAAATTATCGATAGTCCATATCTCGGAAACTATAAGAGATAATGCAATTTGGCAACCGGCAATGTAAGTAGCATGCCGAATATAACTAGGAATGTGAATTGGAACGAAATCGCCAATAGATAAGACCATTTTACAATTTGGGCCCAAGTTAGAAGCAGAGCCTAAAGTGTAAATTATCGATATTCCATATCTCGGAAACTATAAGAGATAATGCAATTTGGCAACCGGCAATGTAATTAGCATGCCGAATATTACTTGGAATGTGAATTGGAACAAAATCGCCAATAGATAAGACCATTTTACAATTTGGGCCCAAGTTAGAAGCAGAGCCTAAGGTGTAAATTATCGATAGTCCATATCTCTGAAACTATAAGAGATAATAAAACTTGGCCACCGGCAATGTAATTAGCATGCCGAATATTACTTGGACTGTGAATTGGAATGAAATCGCCAATAGATAAGACCATTTTACTATTTGGGCCCAAGTTAGAAGCAGAGCCTAAGGTGTAAATTATCGATAGTCCATATCTCGGAAACTATAAGAGATAATGCAATTTGGCAACCGGCAATGTAATTAGCATGCCGAATATTACTTGGAATGTGAATTGGAACGAAATCACCAATAGATAAGACCATTTTACAATTTGGGCCCAAGTTAGAAGCAGAGCCTAAGGTGTAAATTATCGATAGTCCATATCTCGGAAACTATAAGAGATAATGCAATTTGGCAACCGGCAATGTAATTAGCATACCGAATATTACTTGGAATGTGAATTGGAACGAAATCGCCTATAGATAAGACCATTTTACAATTTGGGCCCAAGTTAGAAGCAGAGCCTAAGGTGTAAATTATCGATAGTCCATATCTCGGAAACTATAAGAGATAATGCAATTTGGCAACCGGCAATGTAAGTAGCATGCCGAATATAACTTGGAATGTGAATTGGAACGAAATCGCCAATAGATAAGACCATTTTACAATTTGGGCCCAAGTTAGAAGCAGAGCCTAAAGTGTAAATTATCGATATTCCATATCTCGGAAACTATAAGAGATAATGCAATTTGGCAACCGGCAATGTAATTAGCATGCCGAGTATTACTTGGAATGTGAATTGGAACGAAATCGCCAATAGATAAGACCATTTTACAATTTGGGCCCAAGTTAGAAGCAGAGCCTAAGGTGTAAATTATCGATAGTCCATATCTCGGAAACTATAAGAGATAATGCAATTTGGCAGCCGGCAATGTAATTAGCATGCCGAATATTACTTGGAATGTGAATTGGAACAAAATTGCCAATAGATAAGACCATTTTACAATTTGGGCCCAAGTTAGAAGCAGAGCCTAAGGTGTAAATTATCGATAGTCCATATCTCTGAAACTATAAGAGATAATGCAACTTGGCCACCGGCAATGTAATTAGCATGCCGAATATTACTTGGAATGTGAATTGGAATGAAATCGCCAATAGATAAGACCATTTTACTATTTGGGCCCAAGTTAGAAGCAGAGCCTAAGGTGTAAATTATCGATAGCCCATATCTCGGAAACTATAAGAGATAATGCAATTTGGCAAACGGCAATGTAATTAGCATGCCGAATATTACTTGGAATGTGAATTGGAACGAAATCGCCAATAGATAAGACCATTTTACAATTTGGGCCCAAGTTAGAAGCAGAGCCAAAGGTTTAAATTATCGATAGTCCATATCTCGGAAACTATAAGAGATAATGCAATTTGGCAACCGGCAATGTAATTAGCATGCCGAATATTACTTGGAATGTGAATTGGAACGAAATCGCCAATAGATAAGACCATTTTACAATTTGGGCCCAAGTTAGAAGCAGAGCCTAAGGTGTAAATTATCGATAGTCCATATCTCGGAAATTATAAGAGATAATGCAATTTGGCAAATGGCAATGTAATTAGCATGCCGAATATTACATGGAATGTGAATTGGAACGAAATCGCCAATAGATAAGACCATTTTACAATTTGGGCCCAAGTTAGAAGCAGAGCCTAAGGTGTAAAATATCGATAGTCCATATCTCGGAAACTATAAAAGATAATGCAATTTGGCAACCGGCAATGTAATTAGCATGCCGAATATTACTTGGAATGTGAATTGGAACGAAATCGCCAATAGATAAGGCCATTTTACAATTTGGGCCCAAGTTAGAAGCAGAGCCTAAGGTGTAAATTATCGATAGTCCATATCTCGGAAACTATAAGAGATAATACAATTTGGCAACCGGCAATGTAATTAGCATGCCGAACATTACTTGGAATGTGAATTGGAACGAAATCGCCAATAGATAAGACCATTTTACAATTTGGGCCCAAGTTAGAAGCAGAGCCTAAGGTGTAAATTATCGATAGTCCATATCTCGGAAACTATAAGAGATAATACAATTTGGCAACCGGCAATGTAATTAGCATGCCGAACATTACTTGGAATGTGAATTGGAACGAAATCGCCAATAGATAAGACCATTTTACAATTTGGGCCCAAGTTAGAAGCAGAGCCTAAAGTGTAAATTATCGATATTCCATATCTCGGAAACTATAAGAGACAATTAGGCAACCGGCAATGTAAATAGCATGCCGAATATTACTTGGAATGTGAATTGGAACGAAATCGCCAATAGATAAGACCATTTTACAATTTGGGCCCAAGTGAGAAGCAGAGCCAAAGGTGTAAATTATCGATAGTCTATATCTCGGAAACTATAAGAGATAATGCAATTTGGCAACCGGCAATGTAATTAGCATGCCGAATATTACTTGGAATGTGAATTGGAATGAAATCGCCAATAGATAAGACCATTTTACAATTTGGGCCCAAGTTAGAAGCAGAGCCTAAGGTGAAAATTATCGATAGTCCATATCTCGGAAACTATAAGAGATAATGCAACTTGGCCACCGGCAATGTAATTAGCATGCCGAATATTACTTGGAATGTGAATTGGAATGAAATCGCCAATAGATAAGACCATTTTACAATTTGGGCCCAAGTTAGAAGCAGAGCCTAAGGTGTAAATTATCGATAGTCCATAATTCGGAAACTATAAGAGATAATGCAATTTGGCAACCGGCAATGTATTTAGCATGCCGAATATTACTTGGAATGTGAATTGGAATGAAATCGCCAATAGATAAGACCATTTTACAATTTGGGCCCAAGTTAGAAGCAGAGCCTAAGGTGTAAATTATCGATAGTCCATATCTCGGAAACTATAAGAGATAATGCAACTTGGCCACCGGCAATGTAATTAGCATGTCGAATATTACTTGGAATGTGAATTGGAACGAAATCGCCAATAGATAAGACCATTTTACAATTTGGGCCCAAGTTAGAAGCAGAGCCTAAGGTGTAAATTATCGATAGTCCATATCTCGGAAACTATAAGAGATAATGCAATTTGGCAACCGGCAATGTAATTAGCATGCCGAATATTACTTGGAATGTGAATTGGAACGAAATCGCCAATAGATAAGACCATTTTACAATTTGGGCCCAAGTTAGAAGCAGAGCCTAAGGTGTAAATTATCGATAGTCCATATCTCGGAAACTATAAGAGATAATGCAACTTGGCCACCGGCAATGTAATTAGCATGTCGAATATTACTTGGAATGTGAATTGGAACGAAATCGCCAATAGATAAGACCATTTTACAATTTGGGCCCAAGTTACAAGCAGAGCCTAAGGTGTAAATTATCGATAGTCCATATCTGGGAAACTATAAGAGATAATGCAATTTGGCAACCGGCAATGTAATTAGCAAGCCGAATATTACTTGGAATGTGAATTGGAACGAAATCGCCAATAGATAAGACCATTTTACAATTTGGGCCCAAGTTAGAAGCAGAGCCTAAGGTGTAAATTATCGATAGTCCATATCTCGGAAACTATAAGAGATAATGCAATTTGGCAACCGGCAATGTAATTAGCATGCCGAATATTACTTGGAATGTGAATTGGAACGAAATCGCCAATAGATAAGACCATTTTACAATTTGGGCCCAAGTTAAAAGCAAAGCCTAAGGTGTAAATTATCGATAGTCCATATCTCGGAAACTATAAGAGATAATGCAATTTGGCCACCGGCAATGTAATTAGCAGGCCGAATGTTACTTGGAATGTGAATTGGAGCGGAATCGCCAATTCATAAGACCATTTTACAATTTGGGCCTAAGTTAGAAGCAGAGCCTAAGGTGTAAATTATCGATAGTCCATATCTCGGAAATTATAAGAGATAATGCAATTTGGCAAACGGCAATGTAATTAGCATGCCGAATATTACATGGAATGTGAATTGGAACGATATCGCCAATAGATAAGGCCATTTTACAATTTAGGCCCAAGTTAGAAGCAGAGCCTAAGGTGTAAATTATCGATAGTCCATATCTCGGAAACTATAAAAGATAATGCAATTTGGCAACCGGCAATGTAATTAGCATGCCGAATATTACTTGGAATGTGAATTGGAACGAAATCGCCAATAGATAAGACCATTTTACAATTTGGGCCCAAGTTAGAAGCAGAGCCTAAGGTGTAAATTATCGATAGTCCATATCTCGGAAACTATAAGAGATAATGCAACTTGGCCACCGGCAATGTAATTAGCATGTCGAATATTACTTGGAATGTGAATTGGAACGAAATCGCCAATAGATAAGACCATTTTACAATTTGGGCCCAAGTTACAAGCAGAGCCTAAGGTGTAAATTATCGATAGTCCATATCTGGGAAACTATAAGAGATAATGCAATTTGGCAACCGGCAATGTAATTAGCATGCCGAATATTACTTGGAATGTGAATTGGAACGAAATCGCCAATAGATAAGACCATTTTACAATTTGGGCCCAAGTTAGAAGCAGAGCCTAAGGTGTAAATTATCGATAGTCCATATCTCGGAAACTATAAGAGATAATGCAATTTGGCACCCGGCAATGTAATTAGCATGCCGAATATTACTTGGAATGTGAATTGGAACGAAATCGCCAATAGATAAGACCATTTTACAATTTGGGCCCAAGTTACAAGCAGAGCCTAAGGTGTAAATTATCGATAGTCCATATCTGGGAAACTATAAGAGATAATGCAATTTGGCAACCGGCAATGTAATTAGCAAGCCGAATATTACTTGGAATGTGAATTGGAACGAAATCGCCAATAGATAAGACCATTTTACAATTTGGGCCCAAGTTAGAAGCAGAGCCTAAGGTGTAAATTATCGATAGTCCATATCTCGGAAACTATAAGAGATAATGCAATTTGGCAACCGGCAATGTAATTAGCATGCCGAATATTACTTGGAATGTGAATTGGAACGAAATCGCCAATAGATAAGACCATTTTACAATTTGGGCCCAAGTTAAAAGCAAAGCCTAAGGTGTAAATTATCGATAGTCCATATCTCGGAAACTATAAGAGATAATGCAATTTGGCCACCGGCAATGTAATTAGCAGGCCGAATGTTACTTGGAATGTGAATTGGAGCGGAATCGCCAATTCATAAGACCATTTTACAATTTGGGCCTAAGTTAGAAGCAGAGCCTAAGGTGTAAATTATCGATAGTCCATATCTCGGAAATTATAAGAGATAATGCAATTTGGCAAACGGCAATGTAATTAGCATGCCGAATATTACATGGAATGTGAATTGGAACGATATCGCCAATAGATAAGGCCATTTTACAATTTAGGCCCAAGTTAGAAGCAGAGCCTAAGGTGTAAATTATCGATAGTCCATATCTCGGAAACTATAAAAGATAATGCAATTTGGCAACCGGCAATGTAATTAGCATGCCGAATATTACTTGGAATGTGAATTGGAACGAAATCGCCAATAGATAAGACCATTTTACAATTTGGGCCCAAGTTAGAAGCAGAGCCTAAGGTGTAAATTATCGATAGTCCATATCTCGGAAACTATAAGAGATAATGCAACTTGGCCACCGGCAATGTAATTAGCATGTCGAATATTACTTGGAATGTGAATTGGAACGAAATCGCCAATAGATAAGACCATTTTACAATTTGGGCCCAAGTTACAAGCAGAGCCTAAGGTGTAAATTATCGATAGTCCATATCTGGGAAACTATAAGAGATAATGCAATTTGGCAACCGGCAATGTAATTAGCATGCCGAATATTACTTGGAATGTGAATTGGAACGAAATCGCCAATAGATAAGACCATTTTACAATTTGGGCCCAAGTTAGAAGCAGAGCCTAAGGTGTAAATTATCGATAGTCCATATCTCGGAAACTATAAGAGATAATGCAATTTGGCAACCGGCAATGTAATTAGCATGCCGAATATTACTTGGAATGTGAATTGGAACGAAATCGCCAATAGATAAGACCATTTTACAATTTGGGCCCAAGTTAAAAGCAAAGCCTAAGGTGTAAATTATCGATAGTCCATATCTCGGAAACTATAAGAGATAATGCAATTTGGCCACCGGCAATGTAATTAGCAGGCCGAATGTTACTTGGAATGTGAATTGGAGCGGAATCGCCAATTCATAAGACCATTTTACAATTTGGGCCTAAGTTAGAAGCAGAGCCTAAGGTGTAAATTATCGATAATCCATATCTCGGAAACTATAAGAGATAATGCTATTTGGCAACCGGCAATGTAATTAGCATGCCGAATATTACTTGGAATGTGAATTGGAACGAAATCGCCAATAGATAAGACCATTTTACAATTTGGGCCCAAGTTAGAAGCAGAGCCTAAGGTGTAAATTATCGATAGTCCATATCTCGGAAACTATAAGAGATAATGCAATTTGGCAACCGGCAATGTAATTAGCATGCCGAATATTACTTGGAATGTGAATTGGAACGAAATCGCCAATAGATAAGACGATTTTACAATTTGGGCCCAAGTTAGAAGCAGAGCCTAAGGTGTAAATTATCGATAGTCCATATCTCGGAAACTATAAGAAATAATGCAATTTGGCAACCGCAATGTAATTAGCATGCCGAATATTACTTGGAATGTGAATTGGAACGAAATCGCCAATAGATAAGACCATTTTACAATTTGGGCCCAAGTTAGAAGCAGAGCCTAAGGTGTAAATTATCGATAGTCCATATCTCGGAAACTATAAGAGATAATGCAATTTGGCAACCGGCAATGTAATTAGCATGCCGAATATTACTTGGAATGTGAATTGGAACGAAATCGCCAATAGATAAGGCCATTTTACAATTTGGGCCCAAGTTAGAAGCAGAGCCTAAGGTGTAAATTAACGATAGTTAATATCTCGGAAACTATAAGAGATAATGCAATTTGGCAACCGGCAATGTAATTAGCATGCCGAATATTACTTGGAATGTGAATTGGAACGAAATCGCCAATAGATAAGACCATTTTACAATTTGGGCCCAAGTTAGAAGCAGAGCCTAAGGTGTAAATTATCGATAGTCCATATCTCGGAAACTATAAGAGTTAATGCAATTTGGCAACCGGCAATGTAATTAGCATGCCGAATATTACTTGGAATGTGAATTGGAACGAAATCGCCAATAGATAAGACCATTTTACAATTTGGGCCCAAGTTAGAAGCAGAGCCTAAGGTGTAAATTATCGATAGTCCATATCTCGGAAACTATAAGAGATAATGCAATTTGGCAACCGGCAATGTAATTAGCATGCCGAATATTACTTGGAATGTGAATTGGAACGAAATCGCCAATAGATAAGACCATTTTACAATTTGGGCCCAAGTTAGAAGCAGAGCCTAAGGTGTAAATTATCGATAGTCCATATCTCTGAAACTATAAGAGATAATGCAATTTCGCAAACGGCAATGTAATTAGCATGCCGAATATTACTTGGAATGTGAATTGGGACGAAATCGCCAATAGAGAAGACCATTTTACAATTTGGGCCCAAGTTAGAAGCAGAGCCTAAGGTGTAAATTATCGATAGTCCATATCTCTGAAACTATAAGAGATAATGCAATTTCGCAAACGGCAATGTAATTAGCATGCCGAATATTACTTGGAATGTGAATTGGGACGAAATCGCCAATAGAGAAGACCATTTTACAATTTGGGCCCAAGTTAGAAGCAGAGCCTAAGGTGTAAATTATCGATAGTCCATATCTCGGAAACTATAAGAGATAATGCAATTTGGCAACCGGCAATGTAATTAGCATGCCGAATATTACTTGGAATGTGAATTGGAACGAAATCGCCAATAGATAAGACCATTTTACAATTTGGGCCCAAGTTAGAAGCAGAGCCTAAGGTGTAAATTATCGATAGTCCATATCTCGGAAACTATAAGAGATAATGCAATTTGGCAACCGGCAATGTAATTAGCATGCCGAATATTACTTGGAATGTGAATTGGAACGAAATCGCCAATAGGTAAGACCATTTTACAATTTGGGCCCAAGTTAGAAGCAGAGCCTAAGGTGTAAATTATCGATAGTCCATATCTCGGAAACTATAAGAGATAATGCAATTTGGCAACCGGCAATGTAATTAGCATGCCGAATATTACTTGGAATGTGAATTGGAACGAAATCGCCAATAGATAAGACCATTTTACAATTTGGGCCCAAGTTAGAAGCAGAGCTTAAGGTGTAAATTATCGATAGTCCATATCTCGGAAACTATAAGAGATAATGCAATTTCGCAACCGGCAATGTAATTAGCATGCCGAATATCACTTGGAATGTGAATTGGGACGAAATCGCCAATAGATAAGACCATTTTACAATTTGGGCCCAAGTTAGAAGCAGAGCCTAAGGTGTAAATTATCGATAGTCCATATCTCGGAAACTATAAGAGATAATGCAATTTCGCAACCGGCAATGTAATTAGCATGCCGAATATTACTTGGAATGTGAATTGGAACGAAATCGCCAATAGATAAGACCATTTTACAATTTGGGCCCAAGTTAGAAGCAGAGCTTAAGGTGTAAATTATCGATAGTCCATATCTCGGAAACTATAAGAGATAATGCAATTTCGCAACCGGCAATGTAATTAGCATGCCGAATATCACTTGGAATGTGAATTGGAACGAAATCGCCAATAGATAAGACCATTTTACAATTTGGGCCCAAGTTAGAAGCTGAGCCTAAGGTGTAAATTATTGATAGTCCATATCTCGGAAACTATAAGAGATAATGCAATTTCGCAACCGGCAATGTAATTAGCATGCCGAATATCACTTGGAATGTGAATTGGGACGAAATCGCCAATAGATAAGACCATTTTACAATTTGGGCCCAAGTTAGAAGCAGAGCCTAAGGTGTAAATTATCGATAGTCCATATCTCGGAAACTATAAGAGATAATGCAATTTGGCAACCGGCAATGTAATTAGCATGCCGAATATTACTTGGAATGTGAATTGGAACGAAATCGCCAATAGATAAGACCATTTTACAATTTGGGCCCAAGTTAGAAGCAGAGCCTAAGGTGTAAATTATCGATAGTCCATATCTCGGAAACTATAAGAGATAATGCAATTTGGCAACCGGCAATGTAATTAGCATGCCGAATATTACTTGGAATGTGAATTGGAACGAAATCGCCAATAGGTAAGACCATTTTACAATTTGGGCCCAAGTTAGAAGCAGAGCCTAAGGTGTAAATTATCGATAGTCCATATCTCGGAAACTATAAGAGATAATTCAATTTGGCAACCGGCAATGTAATTAGCATGCCGAATATTACTTGGAATGTGAATTGGAACGAAATCGCCAATAGATAAGACCATTTTACAATTTGGGCCCAAGTTAGAAGCAGAGCCTAAGGTGTAAATTATCGATAGTCCATATCTCGGAAACTATAAGAGATAATGCAATTTGGCAACCGGCAATGTAATTAGCATGCCGAATATTACTTGGAATGTGAATTGGAACGAAATCGCCAATAGGTAAGACCATTTTACAATTTGGGCCCAAGTTAGAAGCAGAGCCTAAGGTGTAAATTATCGATAGTCCATATCTCGGAAACTATAAGAGATAATGCAATTTGGCAACCGGCAATGTAATTAGCATGCCGAATATTACTTGGAATGTGAATTGGAACGAAATCGCCAATAGATAAGACCATTTTACAATTTGGGCCCAAGTTAGAAGCAGAGCCTAAGGTGTAAATTATCGATAGTCCATATCTCGGAAACTATAAGAGATAATGCAATTTGGCAACCGGCAATGTAATTAGCATGCCGAATATTACTTGGAATGTGAATTGGAACGAAATCGCCAATAGGTAAGACCATTTTACAATTTGGGCCCAAGTTAGAAGCAGAGCCTAAGGTGTAAATTATCGATAGTCCATATCTCGGAAACTATAAGAGATAATGCAATTTGGCAACCGGCAATGTAATTAGCATGCCGAATATTACTTGGAATGTGAATTGGAACGAAATCGCCAATAGATAAGACCATTTTACAATTTGGGCCCAAGTTAGAAGCAGAGCTTAAGGTGTAAATTATCGATAGTCCATATCTCGGAAACTATAAGAGATAATGCAATTTCGCAACCGGCAATGTAATTAGCATGCCGAATATCACTTGGAATGTGAATTGGGACGAAATCGCCAATAGATAAGACCATTTTACAATTTGGGCCCAAGTTAGAAGCAGAGCCTAAGGTGTAAATTATCGATAGTCCATATCTCGGAAACTATAAGAGATAATGCAATTTCGCAACCGGCAATGTAATTAGCATGCCGAATATTACTTGGAATGTGAATTGGAACGAAATCGCCAATAGATAAGACCATTTTACAATTTGGGCCCAAGTTAGAAGCAGAGCTTAAGGTGTAAATTATCGATAGTCCATATCTCGGAAACTATAAGAGATAATGCAATTTCGCAACCGGCAATGTAATTAGCATGCCGAATATCACTTGGAATGTGAATTGGAACGAAATCGCCAATAGATAAGACCATTTTACAATTTGGGCCCAAGTTAGAAGCTGAGCCTAAGGTGTAAATTATTGATAGTCCATATCTCGGAAACTATAAGAGATAATGCAATTTCGCAACCGGCAATGTAATTAGCATGCCGAATATCACTTGGAATGTGAATTGGGACGAAATCGCCAATAGATAAGACCATTTTACAATTTGGGCCCAAGTTAGAAGCAGAGCCTAAGGTGTAAATTATCGATAGTCCATATCTCGGAAACTATAAGAGATAATGCAATTTGGCAACCGGCAATGTAATTAGCATGCCGAATATTACTTGGAATGTGAATTGGAACGAAATCGCCAATAGATAAGACCATTTTACAATTTGGGCCCAAGTTAGAAGCAGAGCCTAAGGTGTAAATTATCGATAGTCCATATCTCGGAAACTATAAGAGATAATGCAATTTGGCAACCGGCAATGTAATTAGCATGCCGAATATTACTTGGAATGTGAATTGGAACGAAATCGCCAATAGGTAAGACCATTTTACAATTTGGGCCCAAGTTAGAAGCAGAGCCTAAGGTGTAAATTATCGATAGTCCATATCTCGGAAACTATAAGAGATAATTCAATTTGGCAACCGGCAATGTAATTAGCATGCCGAATATTACTTGGAATGTGAATTGGAACGAAATCGCCAATAGATAAGACCATTTTACAATTTGGGCCCAAGTTAGAAGCAGAGCCTAAGGTGTAAATTATCGATAGTCCATATCTCGGAAACTATAAGAGATAATGTAATTTGGCAACCGGCAATGTAATTAGCATGCCGAATATTACTTGGAATGTGAATTGGAACGAAATCGCCAATAGATAAGACGATTTTACAATTTGGGCCCAAGTTAGAAGCAGAGCCTAAGGTGTAAATTATCGATAGTCCATATCTCGGAAACTATAAGAAATAATGCAATTTGGCAACCGGCAATGTAATTAGCATGCCGAATATTACTTGGAATGTGAATTGGAACGAAATCGCCAATGGATAAGACCATTTTACAATTTGGGCCCAAGTTAGAAGCAGAGCCTAAGGTGTAAATTATCGATAGTCCATATCTCGGAAACTATAAGAGATAATGCAATTTGGCAACCGGCAATGTAATTAGCATGCCGAATATTACTTGGAATGTGAATTGGAACGAAATCGCCAATATATAAGACCATTTTACAATTTGGGCCCAAGTTAGAAGCAGAGCCTATGGTGTAAATTATCGATAGTCCATATCTCGGAAACTATAAGAGATAATGCAATTTGGCAACCGGCAATGTAATTAGCATGCCGAATATTACTTGGAATGTGAATTGGAACGAAATCGCCAATAGATAAGACCATTTTACAATTTGGGCCCAAGTTAGAAGCAGAGCCTAAGGTGTAAATTATCGATAGTCCATATCTCGTAATCTATAAGAGTTAATGCAATTTGGCAACCGGCAATGTAATTAGCATGCCGAATATTACTTGGAATGTGAATTGGAACGAAATCGCCAATAGATAAGACCATTTTACAATTTGGGCCCAAGTTAGAAGCAGAGCCTAAGGTGTAAATTAACGATAGTTAATATCTCGGAAACTATAAGAGATAATGCAATTTGGCAAGCGGCAATGTAATTAGCATGCCGAATATTACTTGGAATGTGAATTGGAACGAAATCGCCAATAGATAAGACCATTTTACAATTTGGGCCCAAGTTAGAAGCAGAGCCTAAGGTGTAAATTATCGATAGTCCATATCTCGGAAACTATAAGAGATAATACAATTTGGCAACCGGCAATGTAATTAGCATGCCGAATATTACTTGGAATGTGAATTGGAACGAAATCGCCAATAGATAAGACCATTTTACAATTTGGGCCCAAGTTAGAAGCAGAGCCTAAGGTGTAAATTATCGATAGTCCATATCTCGGAAACTATAAGAGATAATGCAATTTGGCAACCGGCAATGTAATTAGCATGCCGAATATTACTTGGAATGTGAATTGGAACGAAATCGCCAATAGATAAGACCATTTTACAATTTGGGCCCAAGTTAGAAGCAGAGCCTAAGGTGTAAATTATCGATAGTCCATATCTCGGAAACTATAAGAAATAATGCAATTTGGCAACCGGCAATGTAATTAGCATGCCGAATATTACATGGAATGTGAATTGGAACGAAATCGCCAATAGATAAGACCATTTTACAATTTGGGCCCAAGTTAGAAGCAGAGCCTAAGGTGTAAATTATCGATAGTCCATATCTCGGAAACTATAAGAGATAATGCAATTTGGCAACCGGCAATGTAATTAGCATGCCGAATATTACTTGGAATGTGAATTGGAACGAAATCGCCAATAGATAAGGCCATTTTACAATTTGGGCCCAAGTTAGAAGCAGAGCCTAAGGTGTAAATTAACGATAGTTAATATCTCGGAAACTATAAGAGATAATGCAATTTGGCAACCGGCAATGCAATTAGCATGCCGAATATTACTTGGAATGTGAATTGGAACGAAATCGCCAATAGATAAGACCATTTTACAATTTGGGCCCAAGTTAGAAGCAGAGCCTAAGGTGTAAATTATCGATAGTCCATATCTCGGAAACTATAAGAGTTAATGCAATTTGGCAACCGGCAATGTAATTAGCATGCCGAATATTACTTGGAATGTGAATTGGAACGAAATCGCCAATAGATAAGACCATTTTACAATTTGGGCCCAAGTTAGAAGCAGAGCCTAAGGTGTAAATTATCGATAGTCCATATCTCGGAAACTATAAGAGATAATGCAATTTGGCAACCGGCAATGTAATTAGCATGCCGAATATTACTTGGAATGTGAATTGGAACGAAATCGCCAATAGATAAGACCATTTTACAATTTGGGCCCAAGTTAGAAGCAGAGCCTAAGGTGTAAATTATCGATAGTCCATATCTCTGAAACTATAAGAGATAATGCAATTTCGCAAACGGCAATGTAATTAGCATGCCGAATATTACTTGGAATGTGAATTGGGACGAAATCGCCAATAGAGAAGACCATTTTACAATTTGGGCCCAAGTTAGAAGCAGAGCCTAAGGTGTAAATTATCGATAGTCCATATCTCGGGAACTATAAGAGATAATGCAATTTGGCAACCGGCAATGTAATTAGCATGCCGAATATTACTTGGAATGTGAATTGGAACGAAATCGCCAATAGATAAGACCATTTTACAATTTGGGCCCAAGTTAGAAGCAGAGCCTAAGGTGTAAATTATCGATAGTCCATATATCGGAAACTATAAGAGATAATGCAATTTGGCAACCGGCAATGTAATTAGCATGCCGAATATTACTTGGAATGTGAATTGGAACGAAATCGCCAATAGATAAGACCATTTTACAATTTGGGCCCAAGTTAGAAGCAGAGCCTAAGGTGTAAATTATCGATAGTCCATATCTCTGAAACTATAAGAGATAATGCAATTTCGCAAACGGCAATGTAATTAGCATGCCGAATATTACTTGGAATGTGAATTGGGACGAAATCGCCAATAGAGAAGACCATTTTACAATTTGGGCCCAAGTTAGAAGCAGAGCCTAAGGTGTAAATTATCGATAGTCCATATCTCGGAAACTATAAGAGATAATGCAATTTGGCAACCGGCAATGTAATTAGCATGCCGAATATTACTTGGAATGTGAATTGGAACGAAATCGCCAATAGATAAGGCCATTTTACAATTTGGGCCCAAGTTAGAAGCAGAGCCTAAGATGTAAATTATCGATAGTCCATATCTCGGAAACTATAAGAGATAATGCAATTTGGCAACCGGCAATGTAATTAGCATGCCGAATATTACTTGGAATGTGAATTGGAACGTAATCGCCAATAGGTAAGACCATTTTACAATTTGGGCCCAAGTTAGAAGCAGAGCCTAAGGTGTAAATTATCGATAGTCCATATCTCGGAAACTATAAGAGATAATGCAATTTGGCAACCGGCAATGTAATTAGCATGCCGAATATTACTTGGAATGTGAATTGGAACGAAATCGCCAATAGATAAGACCATTTTACAATTTGGGCAAAAGTTAGAAGCAGAGCTTAAGGTGTAAATTATCGATAGTCCATATCTCGGAAACTATAAGAGATAATGCAATTTCGCAACCGGCAATGTAATTAGCATGCCGAATATCACTTGGAATGTGAATTGGGACGAAATCGCCAATAGATAAGACCATTTTACAATTTGGGCCCAAGTTAGAAGCAGAGCCTAAGGTGTAAATTATCGATAGTCCATATCTCGGAAACTATAAGAGATAATGCAATTTGGCAACCGGCAATGTAATTAGCATGCCGAATATTACTTGGAATGTGAATTGGAACGAAATCGCCAATAGATAAGACCATTTTACAATTTGGGCCCAAGTTAGAAGCAGAGCCTAAGGTGTAAATTATCGATAGTCCATATCTCGGAAACTATAAGAGATAATGCAATTTGGCAACCGGCAATGTAATTAGCATGCCGAATATTACTTGGAATGTGAATTGGAACGAAATCGCCAATAGATAAGACCATTTTACAATTTGGGCCCAAGTTAGAAGCAGAGCCTAAGGTGTAAATTATCGATAGTCCATATCTCGGAAACTATAAGAGTTAATGCAATTTGGCAACCGGCAATGTAATTAGCATGCCGAATATTACTTGGAATGTGAATTGGAACGAAATCGCCCATAGATAAGACCATTTTACAATTTGGGCCCAAGTTAGAAGCAGAGCCTAAGGTGTAAATTATCGATAGTCCATATCTGGGAAACTATAAGAGATAATGCAATTTGGCAACCGGCAATGTAATTAGCATGCCGAATATTACTTGGAATGTGAATTGGAACGAAATCGCCAATAGATAAGACCATTTTACAATTTGGGCCCAAGTTAGAAGCAGAGCCTAAGGTGTAAATTATCGATAGTCCATATCTCTGAAACTATAAGAGATAATGCAATTTCGCAAACGGCAATGTAATTAGCATGCCGAATATTACTTGGAATGTGAATTGGAACGAAATCGCCAATAGATAAGACGATTTTACAATTTGGGCCCAAGTTAGAAGCAGAGCCTAAGGTGTAAATTATCGATAGTCCATATCTCGGAAACTATAAGAAATAATGCAATTTGGCAACCGGCAATGTAATTAGCATGCCGAATATTACTTGGAATGTGAATTGGAACGAAATCGCCAATAAATAAGACCATTTTACAATTTGGGCCCAAGTTAGAAGCAGAGCCTAAGGTGTAAATTATCGATAGTCCATATCTCGGAAACTATAAGAGATAATGCAATTTGGCAACCGGCAATGTAATTAGCATGCCGAATATTACTTGGAATGTGAATTGGAACGAAATCGCCAATAGATAAGACCATTTTACAATTTGGGCCCAAGTTAGAAGCAGAGCCTAAGGTGTAAATTATCGATAGTCCATATCTCGGAAACTATAAGAGATAATGCAATTTGGCAACCGGCAATGTAATTAGCATGCCGAATATTACTTGGAATGTGAATTGGAACGAAATCGCCAATATATAAGACCATTTTACAATTTGGGCCCAAGTTAGAAGCAGAGCCTATGGTGTAAATTATCGATAGTCCATATCTCGGAAACTATAAGAGATAATGCAATTTGGCAACCGGCAATGTAATTAGCATGCCGAATATTACTTGGAATGTGAATTGGAACGAAATCGCCAATAGATAAGACCATTTTACAATTTGGGCCCAAGTTAGAAGCAGAGCCTAAGGTGTAAATTATCGATAGTCCATATCTCGGAAACTATAAGAGTTAATGCAATTTGGCAACCGGCAATGTAATTAGCATGCCGAATATTACTTGGAATGTGAATTGGAACGAAATCGCCCATAGATAAGACCATTTTACAATTTGGGCCCAAGTTAGAAGCAGAGCCTAAGGTGTAAATTATCGATAGTCCATATCTGGGAAACTATAAGAGATAATGCAATTTGGCAACCGGCAATGTAATTAGCATGCCGAATATTACTTGGAATGTGAATTGGAACGAAATCGCCAATAGATAAGACCATTTTACAATTTGGGCCCAAGTTAGAAGCAGAGCCTAAGGTGTAAATTATCGATAGTCCATATCTCTGAAACTATAAGAGATAATGCAATTTCGCAAACGGCAATGTAATTAGCATGCCGAATATTACTTGGAATGTGAATTGGGACGAAATCGCCAATAGAGAAGACCATTTTACAATTTGGGCCCAAGTTAGAAGCAGAGCCTAAGGTGTAAATTATCGATAGTCCATATCTCGGAAACTATAAGAGATAACGCAATTTCGCAACCGGCAATGTAATTAGCATGCGGAATATTACTTGGAGTGTGAATTGGAACGAAATCGCCAACAGATAAGACCATTTTACAATTTGAGCCCAAGTTAGAAGCAGAGCCTAAGGTGTAAATTATCGATAGTCCATATCTCGGAAACTATAAGAGATAATGCAATTTAGCATCCGGCAATGTAATTAGCATGCCGAATATTACTTGGAATGTGAATTGGAACGAAATCGCCAATAGATAAGACCATTTTACAATTTGGGCCCAAGTTAGAAGCAGAGCCTAAGGTGTAAATTATCGATAGTCCATATCTCGAAAACTATAAGAGATAATGCAATTTGGCAACCGGCAATGTAATTAGCATGCCGAATATTACTTGGAATGTGAATTGGAACGAAATCGCCAATAGATAAGACCATTTTACAATTTGGGCCCAAGTTAGAAGCAGAGCCTAAGGTGTAAATTATCGATAGTCCATATCTCGGAAACTATAAGAGATAATGCAATTTGGCAACCGGCAATGTAATTAGCATGCCGAATATTACTTGGAATGTGAATTGGAACGAAATCGCCAATAGATAAGACCATTTTACAATTTGGGCCCAAGTTAGAAGCAGAGCCTAAGGTGTAAATTATCGATAGTCCATATCTCGGAAACTATAAGAGATAATGCAATTTGGCAAACGGCAATGTAATTAGCATGCCGAATATTACTTGGAATGTGAATTGGAACGAAATCGCCAATAGATAAGACCATTTTACAATTTGGGCCCAAGTTAGAAGCAGAGCCTAAGGTGTAAATTATTGATAGTCCATATCTCGGAAACTATAAGAGATAATGCAATTTCGCAACCGGCAATGTAATTAGCATGCCGAATATCACTTGGAATGTGAATTGGGACGAAATCGCCAATAGATAAGACCATTTTACAATTTGGGCCCAAGTTAGAAGCAGAGCCTAAGGTGTAAATTATCGATAGTCCATATCTCGGAAACTATAAGAGATAATGCAATTTGGCAAACGGCAATGTAATTAGCATGCCGAATATTACTTGGAATGTGAATTGGAACGAAATCGCCAATAGATAAGACCATTTTACAATTTGGGCCCAAGTTAGAAGCAGAGCCTAAGGTGTAAATTATTGATAGTCCATATCTCGGAAACTATAAGAGATAATGCAATTTGGCAACCGGCAATGTAATTAGCATGCCGAATATTACTTGGAATGTGAATTGGAACGAAATCGCCAATAGATAAGACCATTTTACAATTTGGGCCCAAGTTAGAAGCAGAGCTTAAGGTGTAAATTATCGATAGTCCATATCTCGGAAACTATAAGAGATAATGCAATTTGGCAACCGGCAATGTAATTAGCATGCCGAATATTACTTGGAATGTGAATTGGAACGAAATCGCCAATAGATAAGACCATTTTACAATTTGGGCCCAAGTTAGAAGCAGAGCCTAAGGTGTAAATTATCGATAGTCCATATCTCGGAAACTATAAGAGATAATGCAATTTGGCAAACGGCAATGTAATTAGCATGCCGAATATTACTTGGAATGTGAATTGGAACGAAATCGCCAATAGATAAGACCATTTTACAATTTGGGCCCAAGTTAGAAGCAGAGCCTAAGGTGTAAATTATTGATAGTCCATATCTCGGAAACTATAAGAGATAATGCAATTTCGCAACCGGCAATGTAATTAGCATGCCGAATATCACTTGGAATGTGAATTGGGACGAAATCGCCAATAGATAAGACCATTTTACAATTTGGGCACAAGTTAGAAGCAGAGCCTAAGGTGTAAATTATCGATAGTCCATATCTCGGAAACTATAAGAGATAATGCAATTTGGCAAACGGCAATGTAATTAGCATGCCG
Organism: Rhynchophorus ferrugineus; assembly: GCF_030347505.1. Classification (NCBI taxonomy): domain Eukaryota; kingdom Metazoa; phylum Arthropoda; class Insecta; order Coleoptera; family Curculionidae; genus Rhynchophorus; species Rhynchophorus ferrugineus. The sequence continues at coordinate 92,907 of NW_027472987.1, read as the reverse complement.
AATATTACTTGGAATGTGAATTGGAACGAAATCGCCAATAGATAAGACCATTTTACAATTTGGGCCCAAGTTAGAAGCAGAGCCTAAGGTGTAAATTATTGATAGTCCATATCTCGGAAACTATAAGAGATAATGCAATTTGGCAACCGGCAATGTAATTAGCATGCCGAATATTACTTGGAATGTGAATTGGAACGAAATCGCCAATAGATAAGACCATTTTACAATTTGGGCCCAAGTTAGAAGCAGAGCTTAAGGTGTAAATTATCGATAGTCCATATCTCGGAAACTATAAGAGATAATGCAATTTGGCAACCGGCAATGTAATTAGCATGCCGAATATTACTTGGAATGTGAATTGGAACGAAATCGCCAATAGATAAGACCATTTTACAATTTGGGCCCAAGTTAGAAGCTGAGCCTAAGGTGTAAATTATTGATAGTCCATATCTCGGAAACTATAAGAGATAATGCAACTTCGCAACCTGCAATGTAATTAGCATGCCGAATATCACTTGGAATGTGAATTGGGACGAAATCGCCAATAGATAAGACCATTTTACAATTTGGGCCCAAGTTAGAAGCAGAGCCTAAGGTGTAAATTACCGATAGTCCATATCTCGGAAACTATAAGAGATAATGCAATTTGGCAACCGGCAATGTAATTAGCATGCCGAATATTACTTGGAATGTGAATTGGAACGAAATCGCCAATAGGTAAGACCATTTTACAATTTGGGCCCAAGTTAGAAGCAGAGCCTAAGGTGTAAATTATCGATAGTCCATATCTCGGAAACTATAAGAGATAATTCAATTTGGCAACCGGCAATGTAATTAGCATGCCGAATATTACTTGGAATGTGAATTGGAATGAAATCGCCAATAGATAAGACCATTTTACAATTTGGGCCCAAGTTAGAAGCAGAGCCTAAGGTGTAAATTATCGATAGTCCATATCTCGGAAACTATAAGAGATAATGCAATTTGGCAACCGTCAATGTAATTAGCATGCCGAATATTACTTGGAATGTGAATTGGAACGAAATCGCCAATAGATAAGACGATTTTACAATTTGGGCCCAAGTTAGAAGCAGAGCCTAAGGTGTAAATTATCGATAGTCCATATCTCGGAAACTATAAGAAATAATGCAATTTGGCAACCGGCAATGTAATTAGCATGCCGAATATTACTTGGAATGTGAATTGGAACGAAATCGCCAATAGATAAGACCATTTTACAATTTGGGCCCAAGTTAGAAGCAGAGCCTAAGGTGTAAATTATCGATAGTCCATATCTCGGAAACTATAAGAGATAATGCAATTTGGCAACCGGCAATGTAATTAGCATGCCGAATATTACTTGGAATGTGAATTGGAACGAAATCGCCAATAGATAAGGCCATTTTACAATTTGGGCCCAAGTTAGAAGCAGAGCCTAAGGTGTAAATTAACGATAGTTAATATCTCGGAAACTATAAGAGATAATGCAATTTGGCAACCGGCAATGTAATTAGCATGCCGAATATTACTTGGAATGTGAATTGGAACGAAATCGCCAATAGATAAGATCATTTTACAATTTGTTCCCAAGTTAGAAGCAGAGCCTAAGGTGTAAATTATCGATAGTCCATATCTCGGAAACTATAAGAGATAATGCAATTTGGCAACCGGCAATGTAATTAGCATGCTGAATATCACTTGGAATGTGAATTGGGACGAAATCGCCAATAGATAAGACCATTTTACAATTTGGGCCCAAGTTAGAAGGAGAGCCTAAGGTGTAAATTATCGATAGTCCATATCTCGGAAACTATAAGAGATAATGCAATTTGGCAACCGGCAATGTAATTAGCATGCCGAATATTACTTGGAATGTGAATTGGAACGAAATCGGCAATAGATAAATAGAATTTAGGCCCAAGTTAGAAGCAGAGCCTAAGGTGTAAATTATCGATAGTCCATATCTCGGAAACAATAAGAGATAATGCAATTTGGCAACCGGCAATGTAATTAGCATGCCGAATATTACTTGGAATGTGAATTGGAACGAAATCGCCAATAGATAAGACCATTTTACAATTTGGGCCCAAGTTAGAAGCAGAGCCTAAGGTGTAAATTATCGATAGTCCATATCTCGGAAACTATAAGAGATAATGCAATTTGGCAACCGGCAATGTAATTAGCATGCCGAATATTACTTGGAATGTGAATTGGAACGAAATCGCCAATAGATAAGACCATTTTACAATTTGGGCCCAAGTTAGAAGCAGAGCCTAAGGTGTAAATTATCGATAGTCCATATCTCGGAAACTATAAGAGATAATGCAATTTGGCAACCGGTAATGTAATTAGCATGCCGAATATTTCTTGGAATGTGAATTGGAAAGAAATCGCCAATAGATAAGACCATTTTACAATTTGGACCCAAGTTAGAAGCAGAGCCTAAGGTGTAAATTATTGATAGTCCACATCTCGGAAACTATAAGAGATAATGCAATTTCGCAACCGGCAATGTAATTAGCATGCCGAATATCACTTGGAATGTGAATTGGGACGAAATCGCCAATAGATAAGACCATTTTACAATTTGGGCCCAAGTTAGAAGCAGAGCCTAAGGTGTAAATTATCGATAGTCCATATCTCGGAAACTATAAGAGATAATGCAATTTGGCAACCGGCAATGTAATTAGCATGCCGAATATTACTTGGAATGTGAATTGGAACGAAATCGCCAATAGATAAGACCATTTTACAATTTGGGCCCAAGTTAGAAGCAGAGCCTAAGGTGTAAATTATCGATAGTCCATATCTCGGAAACTATAAGAGATAATGCAATTTGGCAACCGGCAATGTAATTAGCATGCCGAATATTACTTGGAATGTGAATTGGAACGAAATCGCCAATAGATAAGACCATTTTACAATTTGGGCCCAAGTTAGAAGCAGAGCCTAAGGTGTAAATTATCGATAGTCCATATCTCGGAAACAATAAGAGATAATGCAATATGGCAACCGGCAATGTAATTAGCATGCCGAATATTACTTGGAATGTGAATTGGAACGAAATCGCCAATAGATAAGACCATTTTACAATTTGGACCCAAGTTAGAAGCAGAGCCTAAGGTGTAAATTATTGATAGTCCATATCTCGGAAGCTATAAGAGATAATGCAATTTCGCAACCGGCAATGTAATTAGCATGCCGAATATCACTTGGAATGTGAATTGGGACGAAATCGCCATAGATAAGACCATTTTACAATTTGGGCCCAAGTTAGAAGCAGAGCCTAAGGTGTAAATTATCGATAGTCCATATCTCGGAAACTATAAGAGATAATGCAATTTGGCAACCGGCAATGTAATTAGCATGCCGAATATTACTTGGAATGTGAATTGGAACGAAATCGGCAATAGATAAATAGAATTTAGGCCCAAGTTAGAAGCAGAGCCTAAGGTGTAAATTATCGATAGTCCATATCTCGGAAACTATAAGAGATAATGCAATTTGGCAACCGGCAATGTAATTAGCATGCCGAATATTACTTGGAATGTGAATTGGAACGAAATCGCCAATAGATAAGACCATTTTACAATTTGGGAGCAAGTTAGAGGCAGAGCCTAAGGTGTAAATTATCGATAGTCCATATCTCGGAAACTATAATAGATAATGCAATTTGGCAACCGGCAATGTAATTAGCATGCCGAATATTACTTGGAATGTGAATTGGAACGAAATCGCCAATAGATAAGACCATTTTACAATTTGGGCCCAAGTTAGAAGCAGAGCCTATGGTGTAAATTATCGATAGTCCATATCTCGGAAACTATAAGAGATAATGCAATTTGGCAACCGGCAATGTAATTAGCATGCCCAATATTACTTGGAATGTGAATTGGAACGAAATCGCCAATAGATAAGACCATTTTACAATTTGGGCCCAAGTTAGAAGCAGAGCCTAAGGTGTAAATTATCGATAGTCCATATCTCGGAAACTATAAGAGATAATTCAATTTGGCAACCGGCAATGTAATTAGCATGCCGAATATTACTTGGAATGTGAATTGGAACGAAATCGCCAATAGATAAGACCATTTTACAATTTGGGCCCAAGTTAGAAGCAGAGCCTAAGATGTAAATTATCGATAGTCCATATCTCGGAAACTATAAGAGATAATGCAATTTGGCAACCGGCAATGTAATTAGCATGCCGAATATTACTTGGAATGTGAATTGGAACGAAATCGCCAATAGATAAGACCATTTTACAATTTGGGAGCAAGTTAGAAGCAGAGCCTAAGGTGTAAATTATCGATAGTCCATATCTCGGAAACTATAAGAGATAATGCAATTTGGCAACCGGCAATGTAATTAGCATGCCGAATATTACTTGGAATGTGAATTGGAACGAAATCGCCAATAGATAAGACTATTTTACAATTTGGGCCTAAGTTAGAAGCAGAGCCTATGGTGTAAATTATCAATAGTCCATATCTCGGAAACTATAAGAGATAATGCAATTTGACAACCGGCAATGTAATTAGCATGCCGAATATTACTTGGAATGTGAATTGGAACGAAATCGCCAATAGATAAGACCATTTTACAATTTGGACCCAAGTTAGAAGCAGAGCCTAAGGTGTAAATTATTGATACTCCATATCTCGGAAACTATAAGAGATAATGCAATTTCGCAACCGGCAATGTAATTAGCATGCCGAATATCACTTGGAATGTGAATTGGGACGAAATCGCCAATAGATAAGACCATTTTACAATTTGGGCCCAAGTTAGAAGCAGAGCCTAAGGTGTAAATTATCGATAGTCCATATCTCGGAAACTATAAGAGATAATGCAATTTGGCAACCGGCAATGTAATTAGCATGCCGAATATTGCTTGGAATGTGAATTGGAACGAAATCGCCAATAGGTAAGACCATTTTACAATTTGGGCCCAAGTTAGAAGCAGAGCCTAAGGTGTAAATTATCGATAGTCCATATCTCGGAAACTATAAGAGATAATGCAATTTGGCAACCGGCAATGTAATTAGCATGCCGAATATTACTTGGAATGTGAATTGGAACGAAATCGGCAATAGATAAATAGAATTTAGGCCCAAGTTAGAAGCAGAGCCTAAGGTGTAAATTATCGATAGTCCATATCTCGGAAACTATAAGAGATAATGCAATTTGGCAACCGGCAATATAATTAGCATGCCGAATATTACTTGGAATGTGAATTGGAACGAAATCGCCAATAGGTAAGACCATTTTACAATTTGGGCCCAAGTTAGAAGCAGAGCCTAAGGTGTAAATTATCGATAGTCCATATCTCGGAAACTATAAGAGATAATGCAATTTGGCAACCGGCAATGTAATTAGCATGCCGAATATTACTTGGAATGTGAATTGGAACGAAATCGCCAATAGATAAGACCATTTTACAATTTGGGAGCAAGTTAGAAGCAGAGCCTAAGGTGTAAATAATCGATAGTCCATATCTCGGAAACTATAAGAGATAATGCAATTTGGCAACCGGCATTGTAATTAGCATGCCGAATATTACTTGGAATGTGAATTGGAACGAAATCGCCAATAGATAAGACCATTTTACAATTTGGACCCAAGTTAGAAGCAGAGCCTAAGGTGTAAATTATTGATAGTCCATATCTCGGAAGCTATAAGAGATAATGCAATTTCGCAACCGGCAATGTAATTAGCATGCCGAATATCACTTGGAATGTGAATTGGGACGAAATCGCCAATAGATAAGACCATTTTACAATTTGGGCCCAAGTTAGAAGCAGAGCCTAAGGTGTAAATTATCGATAGTCCATATCTCGGAAACTATAAGAGATAATGCAATTTGGCAACCGGCAATGTAATTAGCATGCCGAATATTACTTGGAATGTGAATTGGAACGAAATCGGCAATAGATAAATAGAATTTAGGCCCAAGTTAGAAGCAGAGCCTAAGGTGTAAATTATCGATAGTCCATATCTCGGAAACTATAAGAGATAATGCAATTTGGCAACCGGCAATGTAATTAGCATGCCGAATATTACTTGGAATGTGAATTGGAACGAAATCGCCAATAGGTAAGACCATTTTACAATTTGGGCCCAAGTTAGAAGCAGAGCCTAAGGTGTAAATTATCGATAGTCCATATCTCGGAAACTATAAGAGATAATGCAATTTGGCAACCGGCAATGTAATTAGCATGCCGAATATTACTTGGAATGTGAATTGGAACGAAATCGCCAATAGATAAGACCATTTTACAATTTGGGAGCAAGTTAGAAGCAGAGCCTAAGGTGTAAATTATCGATAGTCCATATCTCGGAAACTATAATAGATAATGCAATTTGGCAACCGGCAATGTAATTAGCATGCCGAATATTACTTGGAATGTGAATTGGAACGAAATCGCCAATAGATAAGACCATTTTACAATTTGGGCCCAAGTTAGAAGCAGAGCCTATGGTGTAAATTATCGATAGTCCATATCTCGGAAACTATAAGAGATAATGCAATTTGGCAACCGGCAATGTAATTAGCATGCCCAATATTACTTGGAATGTGAATTGGAACGAAATCGCCAATAGATAAGACCATTTTACAATTTGGGCCCAAGTTAGAAGCAGAGCCTAAGGTGTAAATTATCGATAGTCCATATCTCGGAAACTATAAGAGATAATTCAATTTGGCAACCGGCAATGTAACTAACATGCCGAATATTACTTGGAATGTGAATTGGAACGAAATCGCCAATAGATAAGACCATTTTACAATTTGGGCCCAAGTTAGAAGCAGAGCCTAAGATGTAAATTATCGATAGTCCATATCTCGGAAACTATAAGAGATAATGCAATTTGGCAACCGGCAATGTAATTAGCATGCCGAATATTACTTGGAATGTGAATTGGAACGAAATCGCCAATAGTTAAGACCATTTTACAATTTGGGAGCAAGTTAGAAGCAGAGCCTAAGGTGTAAATTATCGATAGTCCATATCTCGGAAACTATAAGAGATAATGCAATTTGGCAACCGGCAATGTAATTAGCATGCCGAATATTACTTGGAATGTGAATTGGAACGAAATCGCCAATAGATAAGACCATTTTACAATTTGGGCCTAAGTTAGAAGCAGAGCCTATGGTGTAAATTATCGATAGTCCATATCTCGGAAACTATAAGAGATAATGCAATTTGGCAACCGGCAATGTAATTAGCATGCCGAATATTACTTGGAATGTGAATTGGAACGAAATCGCCAATAGATAAGACTATTTTACAATTTGGACCCAAGTTAGAAGCAGAGCCTAAGGTGTAAATTATTGATAGTCCATATCTCGGAAACTATAAGAGATAATGCAATTTCGCAACCGGCAATGTAATTAGCATGCCGAATATCACTTGGAATGTGAATTGGGACGAAATCGCCAATAGATAAGACCATTTTACAATTTGGGCCCAAGTTAGAAGCAGAGCCTAAGGTGTAAATTATCGATAGTCCATATCTCGGAAACTATAAGAGATAATGCAATTTGGCAACCGGCAATGTAATTAGCATGCCGAATATTACTTGGATTGTGAATTGGAACGAAATCGGCAATAGATAAATAGAATTTAGGCCCAAGTTAGAAGCAGAGCCTAAGGTGTAAATTATCGATAGTCCATATCTCGGAAACTATAAGAGATAATGCAATTTGGCAACCGGCAATGTAATTAGCATGCCGAATATTACTTGGAATGTGAATTGGAACGAAATCGCCAATAGGTAAGACCATTTTACAATTTGGGCCCAAGTTAGAAGCAGAGCCTAAGGTGTAAATTATCGATAGTCCATATCTCGGAAACTATAAGAGATAATGCAATTTGGCAACCGGCAATGTAATTAGCATGCCGAATATTACTTGGACTGTGAATTGGAACGAAATCGCCAATAGATAAGACCATTTTACAATTTGGGAGCAAGTTAGAAGCAGAGCCTAAGGTGTAAATTATTGATAGTCCATATCTCGGAAACTATAAGAGATAATGCAATTTCGCAACCGGCAATGTAATTAGCATGCCGAATATCACTTGGAATGTGAATTGGGACGAAATCGCCAATAGATAAGACCATTTTACAATTTGGGCCCAAGTTAGAAGCAGAGCCTAAGGTGTAAATTATCGATAGTCCATATCTCGGAAACTATAAGAGATAATGCAATTTGGCAAACGGCAATGTAATTAGCATGCCGAATATTACTTGGAATGTGAATTGGAACGAAATCGCCAATAGATAAGACCATTTTACAATTTGGGCCCAAGTTAGAAGCAGAGCCTAAGGTGTAAATTATTGATAGTCCATATCTCGGAAACTATAAGAGATAATGCAATTTGGCAACCGGCAATGTAATTAGCATGCCGAATATTACTTGGAATGTGAATTGGAACGAAATCGCCAATAGATAAGACCATTTTACAATTTGGGCCCAAGTTAGAAGCAGAGCTTAAGGTGTAAATTATCGATAGTCCATATCTCGGAAACTATAAGAGATAATGCAATTTGGCAACCGGCAATGTAATTAGCATGCCGAATATTACTTGGAATGTGAATTGGAACGAAATCGCCAATAGATAAGACCATTTTACAATTTGGGCCCAAGTTAGAAGCTGAGCCTAAGGTGTAAATTATTGATAGTCCATATCTCGGAAACTATAAGAGATAATGCAATTTCGCAACCTGCAATGTAATTAGCATGCCGAATATCACTTGGAATGTGAATTGGGACGAAATCGCCAATAGATAAGACCATTTTACAATTTGGGCCCAAGTTAGAAGCAGAGCCTAAGGTGTAAATTATCGATAGTCCATATCTCGGAAACTATAAGAGATAATGCAATTTGGCAACCGGCAATGTAATTAGCATGCCGAATATTACTTGGAATGTGAATTGGAACGAAATCGCCAATAGATAAGACCATTTTACAATTTGGGCCCAAGTTAGAAGCAGAGCCTAAGGTGTAAATTACCGATAGTCCATATCTCGGAAACTATAAGAGATAATGCAATTTGGCAACCGGCAATGTAATTAGCATGCCGAATATTACTTGGAATGTGAATTGGAACGAAATCGCCAATAGGTAAGACCATTTTACAATTTGGGCCCAAGTTAGAAGCAGAGCCTAAGGTGTAAATTATCGATAGTCCATATCTCGGAAACTATAAGAGATAATTCAATTTGGCAACCGGCAATGTAATTAGCATGCCGAATATTACTTGGAATGTGAATTGGAACGAAATCGCCAATAGATAAGACCATTTTACAATTTGGGCCCAAGTTAGAAGCAGAGCCTAAGGTGTAAATTATCGATAGTCCATATCTCGGAAACTATAAGAGATAATGCAATTTGGCAACCGTCAATGTAATTAGCATGCCGAATATTACTTGGAATGTGAATTGGAACGAAATCGCCAATAGATAAGACGATTTTACAATTTGGGCCCAAGTTAGAAGCAGAGCCTAAGGTGTAAATTATCGATAGTCCATATCTCGGAAACTATAAGAAATAATGCAATTTGGCAACCGGCAATGTAATTAGCATGCCGAATATTACTTGGAATGTGAATTGGAACGAAATCGCCAATAGATAAGACCATTTTACAATTTGGGCCCAAGTTAGAAGCAGAGCCTAAGGTGTAAATTATCGATAGTCCATATCTCGGAAACTATAAGAGATAATGCAATTTGGCAACCGGCAATGTAATTAGCATGCCGAATATTACTTGGAATGTGAATTGGAACGAAATCGCCAATAGATAAGGCCATTTTACAATTTGGGCCCAAGTTAGAAGCAGAGCCTAAGGTGTAAATTAACGATAGTTAATATCTCGGAAACTATAAGAGATAATGCAATTTGGCAACCGGCAATGTAATTAGCATGCCGAATATTACTTGGAATGTGAATTGGAACGAAATCGCCAATAGATAAGACCATTTTACAATTTGTTCCCAAGTTAGAAGCAGAGCCTAAGGTGTAAATTATCGATAGTCCATATCTCGGAAACTATAAGAGATAATGCAATTTGGCAACCGGCAATGTAATTAGCATGCCGAATATCACTTGGAATGTGAATTGGGACGAAATCGCCACCATTTTACAATTTGGGCCCAAGTTAGAAGCAGAGCCTAAGGTGTAAATTATCGATAGTCCATATCTCGGAAACTATAAGAGATAATGCAATTTGGCAACCGGCAATGTAATTAGCATGCCGAATATTACTTGGATTGTGAATTGGAACGAAATCGGCAATAGATAAATAGAATTTAGGCCCAAGTTAGAAGCAGAGCCTAAGGTGTAAATTATCGATAGTCCATATCTCGGAAACAATAAGAGATAATGCAATTTGGCAACCGGCAATGTAATTAGCATGCCGAATATTACTTGGAATGTGAATTGGAACGAAATCGCCAATAGATAAGACCATTTTACAATTTGGGCCCAAGTTAGAAGCAGAGCCTAAGGTGTAAATTATCGATAGTCCATATCTCGGAAACTATAAGAGATAATGCAATTTGGCAACCGGCAATGTAATTAGCATGCCGAATATTACTTGGAATGTGAATTGGAACGAAATCGCCAATAGATAAGACCATTTTACAATTTGGGCCCAAGTTAGAAGCAGAGCCTAAGGTGTAAATTATCGATAGTCCATATCTCGGAAACTATAAGAGATAATGCAATTTGGCAACCGGCAATGTAATTAGCATGCCGAATATTTCTTGGAATGTGAATTGGAACGAAATCGCCAATAGATAAGACCATTTTACAATTTGGACCCAAGTTAGAAGCAGAGCCTAAGGTGTAAATTATTGATAGTCCACATCTCGGAAACTATAAGAGATAATGCAATTTCGCAACCGGCAATGTAATTAGCATGCCGAATATCACTTGGAATGTGAATTGGGACGAAATCGCCAATAGATAAGACCATTTTACAATTTGGGCCCAAGTTAGAAGCAGAGCCTAAGGTGTAAATTATCGATAGTCCATATCTCGGAAACTATAAGAGATAATGCAATTTGGCAACCGGCAATGTAATTAGCATGCCGAATATTACTTGGAATGTGAATTGGAACGAAATCGCCAATAGATAAGACCATTTTACAATTTGGGCCCAAGTTAGAAGCAGAGCCTAAGGTGTAAATTATCGATAGTCCATATCTCGGAAACTATAAGAGATAATGCAATTTGGTAACCGGCAATGTAATTAGCATGCCGAATATTACTTGGAATGTGAATTGGAACGAAATCGCCAATAGATAAGACCATTTTACAATTTGGGCCCAAGTTAGAAGCAGAGCCTAAGGTGTAAATTATCGATAGTCCATATCTCGGAAACAATAAGAGATAATGCAATTTGGCAACCGGCAATGTAATTAGCATGCCGAATATTACTTGGAATGTGAATTGGAACGAAATCGCCAATAGATAAGACCATTTTACAATTTGGACCCAAGTTAGAAGCAGAGCCTAAGGTGTAAATTATTGATAGTCCATATCTCGGAAGCTATAAGAGATAATGCAATTTCGCAACCGGCAATGTAATTAGCATGCCGAATATCACTTGGAATGTGAATTGGGACGAAATCGCCAATAGATAAGACCATTTTACAATTTGGGCCCAAGTTAGAAGCAGAGCCTAAGGTGTAAATTATCGATAGTCCATATCTCGGAAACTATAAGAGATAATGCAATTTGGCAACCGGCAATGTAATTAGCATGCCGAATATTACTTGGAATGTGAATTGGAATGAAATCGGCAATAGATAAATAGAATTTAGGCCCAAGTTAGAAGCAGAGCCTAAGGTGTAAATTATCGATAGTCCATATCTCGGAAACTATAAGAGATAATGCAATTTGGCAACCGGCAATGTAATTAGCATGCCGAATATTACTTGGAATGTGAATTGGAACGAAATCGCCAATAGGTAAGACCATTTTACAATTTGGGCCCAAGTTAGAAGCAGAGCCTAAGGTGTAAATTATCGATAGTCCATATCTCGGAAACTATAAGAGATAATGCAATTTGGCAACCGGCAATGTAATTAGCATGCCGAATATTACTTGGAATGTGAATTGGAACGAAATCGCCAATAGATAAGACCATTTTACAATTTGGGAGCAAGTTAGAAGCAGAGCCTAAGGTGTAAATTATCGATAGTCCATATCTCGGAAACTATAATAGATAATGCAATTTGGCAACCGGCAATGTAATTAGCATGCCGAATATTACTTGGAATGTGAATTGGAACGAAATCGCCAATAGATAAGACCATTTTACAATTTGGGCCCAAGTTAGAAGCAGAGCCTATGGTGTAAATTATCGATAGTCCATATCTCGGAAACTATAAGAGATAATGCAATTTGGCAACCGGCAATGTAATTAGCATGCCCAATATTACTTGGAATGTGAATTGGAACGAAATCGCCAATAAATAAGACCATTTTACAATTTGGGCCCAAGTTAGAAGCAGAGCCTAAGGTGTAAATTATCGATAGTCCATATCTCGGAAACTATAAGAGATAATTCAATTTGGCAACCGGCAATGTAATTAGCATGCCGAATATTACTTGGAATGTGAATTGGAACGAAATCGCCAATAGATAAGACCATTTTACAATTTGGGCCCAAGTTAGAAGCAGAGCCTAAGATGTAAATTATCGATAGTCCATATCTCGGAAACTATAAGAGATAATGCAATTTGGCAACCGGCAATGTAATTAGCATGCCGAATATTACTTGGAATGTGAATTGGAACGAAATCGCCAATAGATAAGACCATTTTACAATTTGGGAGCAAGTTAGAAGCAGAGCCTAAGGTGTAAATTATCGATAGTCCATATCTCGGAAACTATAAGAGATAATGCAATTTGGCAACCGGCAATGTAATTAGCATGCCGAATATTACTTGGAATGTGAATTGGAACGAAATCGCCAATAGATAAGACCATTTTACAATTTGGGCCTAAGTTAGAAGCAGAGCCTATGGTGTAAATTATCGATAGTCCATATCTCGGAAACTATAAGAGATAATGCAATTTGGCAACCGGCAATGTAATTAGCATGCCGAATATTACTTGGAATGTGAATTGGAACGAAATCGCCAATAGATAAGACCATTTTACAATTTGGACCCAAGTTAGAAGCAGAGCCTAAGGTGTAAATTATTGATAGTCCATATCTCGGAAACTATAAGAGATAATGCAATTTGGCAACCGGCAATGTAATTAGCATGCCGAATATTACTTGGAATGTGAATTGGAACGAAATCGCCAATAGGTAAGACCATTTTACAATTTGGGCCCAAGTTAGAAGCAGAGCCTAAGGTGTAAATTATCGATAGTCCATATCTCGGAAACTATAAGAGATAATGCAATTTGGCAACCGGCAATGTAATTAGCATGCCGAATATTACTTGGAATGTGAATTGGAACGAAATCGCCAATAGGTAAGACCATTTTACAATTTGGGCCCAAGTTAGAAGCAGAGCCTAAGGTGTAAATTATCGATAGTCCATATCTCGGAAACTATAAGAGATAATGCAATTTGGCAACCGGCAATGTAATTAGCATGCCGAATATTACTTGGACTGTGAATTGGAACGAAATCGGCAATAGATAAATAGAATTTAGGCCCAAGTTAGAAGCAGAGCCTAAGGTGTAAATTATCGATAGTCCATATCTCGGAAACTATAAGAGATAATGCAATTTGGCAACCGGCAATATAATTAGCATGCCGAATATTACTTGGAATGTGAATTGGAACGAAATCGCCAATAGGTAAGACCATTTTACAATTTGGGCCCAAGTTAGAAGCAGAGCCTAAGGTGTAAATTATCGATAGTCCATATCTCGGAAACTATAAGAGATAATGCAATTTGGCAACCGGCAATGTAATTAGCATGCCGAATATTACTTGGAATGTGAATTGGAACGAAATCGCCAATAGATAAGACCATTTTACAATTTGGGAGCAAGTTAGAAGCAGAGCCTAAGGTGTAAATAATCGATAGTCCATATCTCGGAAACTATAAGAGATAATGCAATTTGGCAACCGGCAATGTAATTAGCATGCCGAATATTACTTGGAATGTGAATTGGAACGAAATCGGCAATAGATAAATAGAATTTAGGCCCAAGTTAGAAGCAGAGCCTAAGGTGTAAATTATCGATAGTCCATATCTCGGAAACTATAAGAGATAATGCAATTTGGCAACCGGCAATATAATTAGCATGCCGAATATTACTTGGAATGTGAATTGGAACGAAATCGCCAATAGGTAAGACCATTTTACAATTTGGGCCCAAGTTAGAAGCAGAGCCTAAGGTGTAAATTATCGATAGTCCATATCTCGGAAACTATAAGAGATAATGCAATTTGGCAACCGGCAATGTAATTAGCATGCCGAATATTACTTGGAATGTGAATTGGAACGAAATCGCCAATAGATAAGACCATTTTACAATTTGGGAGCAAGTTAGAAGCAGAGCCTAAGGTGTAAATAATCGATAGTCCATATCTCGGAAACTATAAGAGATAATGCAATTTGGCAACCGGCAATGTAATTAGCATGCCGAATATTACTTGGAATGTGAATTGGAACGAAATCGCCAATAGATAAGACCATTTTACAATTTGGACCCAAGTTAGAAGCAGAGCCTAAGGTGTAAATTATTGATAGTCCATATCTCGGAAACTATAAGAGATAATGCAATTTGGCAACCGGCAATGTAATTAGCATGCCGAATATTACTTGGAATGTGAATTGGAACGAAATCGCCAATAGATAAGACCATTTTACAATTTGGGCCTAAGTTAGAAGCAGAGCCTATGGTGTAAATTATCGATAGTCCATATCTCGGAAACTATAAGAGATAATGCAATTTGGCAACCGGCAATGTAATTAGCATGCCGAATATTACTTGGAATGTGAATTGGAACGAAATCGCCAATAGATAAGACCATTTTACAATTTGGACCCAAGTTAGAAGCAGAGCCTAAGGTGTAAATTATTGATAGTCCATATCTCGGAAACTATAAGAGATAATGCAATTTGGCAACCGGCAATGTAATTAGCATGCCGAATATTACTTGGAATGTGAATTGGAACGAAATCGCCAATAGGTAAGACCATTTTACAATTTGGGCCCAAGTTAGAAGCAGAGCCTAAGGTGTAAATTATCGATAGTCCATATCTCGGAAACTATAAGAGATAATGCAATTTGGCAACCGGCAATGTAATTAGCATGCCGAATATTACTTGGAATGTGAATTGGAACGAAATCGGCAATAGATAAATAGAATTTAGGCCCAAGTTAGAAGCAGAGCCTAAGGTGTAAATTATCGATAGTCCATATCTCGGAAACTATAAGAGATAATGCAATTTGGCAACCGGCAATATAATTAGCATGCCGAATATTACTTGGAATGTGAATTGGAACGAAATCGCCAATAGGTAAGACCATTTTACAATTTGGGCCCAAGTTAGAAGCAGAGCCTAAGGTGTAAATTATCGATAGTCCATATCTCGGAAACTATAAGAGATAATGCAATTTGGCAACCGGCAATGTAATTAGCATGCCGAATATTACTTGGAATGTGAATTGGAACGAAATCGCCAATAGATAAGACCATTTTACAATTTGGGAGCAAGTTAGAAGCAGAGCCTAAGGTGTAAATAATCGATAGTCCATATCTCGGAAACTATAAGAGATAATGCAATTTGGCAACCGGCATTGTAATTAGCATGCCGAATATTACTTGGAATGTGAATTGGAACGAAATCGCCAATAGATAAGACCATTTTACAATTTGGACCCAAGTTAGAAGCAGAGCCTAAGGTGTAAATTATTGATAGTCCATATCTCGGAAACTATAAGAGATAATGCAATTTGGCAACCGGCAATGTAATTAGCATGCCGAATATTACTTGGAATGTGAATTGGAACGAAATCGGCAATAGATAAATAGAATTTAGGCCCAAGTTAGAAGCAGAGCCTAAGGTGTAAATTATCGATAGTCCATATCTCGGAAACTATAAGAGATAATGCAATTTGGCAACCGGCAATATAATTAGCATGCCGAATATTACTTGGAATGTGAATTGGAACGAAATCGCCAATAGGTAAGACCATTTTACAATTTGGGCCCAAGTTAGAAGCAGAGCCTAAGGTGTAAATTATCGATAGTCCATATCTCGGAAACTATAAGAGATAATGCAATTTGGCAACCGGCAATGTAATTAGCATGCCGAATATTACTTGGAATGTGAATTGGAACGAAATCGCCAATAGATAAGACCATTTTACAATTTGGGAGCAAGTTAGAAGCAGAGCCTAAGGTGTAAATAATCGATAGTCCATATCTCGGAAACTATAAGAGATAATGCAATTTGGCAACCGGCATTGTAATTAGCATGCCGAATATTACTTGGAATGTGAATTGGAACGAAATCGCCAATAGATAAGACCATTTTACAATTTGGACCCAAGTTAGAAGCAGAGCCTAAGGTGTAAATTATTGATAGTCCATATCTCGGAAGCTATAAGAGATAATGCAATTTCGCAACCGGCAATGTAATTAGCATGCCGAATATCACTTGGAATGTGAATTGGGACGAAATCGCCAATAGATAAGACCATTTTACAATTTGGGCCCAAGTTAGAAGCAGAGCCTAAGGTGTAAATTATCGATAGTCCATATCTCGGAAACTATAAGAGATAATGCAATTTGGCAACCGGCAATGTAATTAGCATGCCGAATATTACTTGGAATGTGAATTGGAACGAAATCGGCAATAGATAAATAGAATTTAGGCCCAAGTTAGAAGCAGAGCCTAAGGTGTAAATTATCGATAGTCCATATCTCGGAAACTATAAGAGATAATGCAATTTGGCAACCGGCAATGTAATTAGCATGCCGAATATTACTTGGAATGTGAATTGGAACGAAATCGCCAATAGGTAAGACCATTTTACAATTTGGGCCCAAGTTAGAAGCAGAGCCTAAGGTGTAAATTATCGATAGTCCATATCTCGGAAACTATAAGAGATAATGCAATTTGGCAACCGGCAATGTAATTAGCATGCCGAATATTACTTGGAATGTGAATTGGAACGAAATCGCCAATAGATAAGACCATTTTACAATTTGGGAGCAAGTTAGAAGCAGAGCCTAAGGTGTAAATTATCGATAGTCCATATCTCGGAAACTATAATAGATAATGCAATTTGGCAACCGGCAATGTAATTAGCATGCCGAATATTACTTGGAATGTGAATTGGAACGAAATCGCCAATAGATAAGACCATTTTACAATTTGGGCCCAAGTTAGAAGCAGAGCCTATGGTGTAAATTATCGATAGTCCATATCTCGGAAACTATAAGAGATAATGCAATTTGGCAACCGGCAATGTAATTAGCATGCCCAATATTACTTGGAATGTGAATTGGAACGAAATCGCCAATAGATAAGACCATTTTACAATTTGGGCCCAAGTTAGAAGCAGAGCCTAAGGTGTAAATTATCGATAGTCCATATCTCGGAAACTATAAGAGATAATTCAATTTGGCAACCGGCAATGTAACTAACATGCCGAATATTACTTGGAATGTGAATTGGAACGAAATCGCCAATAGATAAGACCATTTTACAATTTGGGCCCAAGTTAGAAGCAGAGCCTAAGATGTAAATTATCGATAGTCCATATCTCGGAAACTATAAGAGATAATGCAATTTGGCAACCGGCAATGTAATTAGCATGCCGAATATTACTTGGAATGTGAATTGGAACGAAATCGCCAATAGTTAAGACCATTTTACAATTTGGGAGCAAGTTAGAAGCAGAGCCTAAGGTGTAAATTATCGATAGTCCATATCTCGGAAACTATAAGAGATAATGCAATTTGGCAACCGGCAATGTAATTAGCATGCCGAATATTACTTGGAATGTGAATTGGAACGAAATCGCCAATAGATAAGACCATTTATCAATTTGGGCCTAAGTTAGAAGCAGAGCCTATGGTGTAAATTATCGATAGTCCATATCTCGGAAACTATAAGAGATAATGCAATTTGGCAACCGGCAATGTAATTAGCATGCCGAATATTACTTGGAATGTGAATTGGAACGAAATCGGCAATAGATAAATAGAATTTAGGCCCAAGTTAGAAGCAGAGCCTAAGGTGTAAATTATCGATAGTCCATATCTCGGAAACTATAAGAGATAATGCAATTTGGCAACCGGCAATATAATTAGCATGCCGAATATTACTTGGAATGTGAATTGGAACGAAATCGCCAATAGGTAAGACCATTTTACAATTTGGGCCCAAGTTAGAAGCAGAGCCTAAGGTGTAAATTATCGATAGTCCATATCTCGGAAACTATAAGAGATAATGCAATTTGGCAACCGGCAATGTAATTAGCATGCCGAATATTACTTGGAATGTGAATTGGAACGAAATCGCCAATAGATAAGACCATTTTACAATTTGGGAGCAAGTTAGAAGCAGAGCCTAAGGTGTAAATAATCGATAGTCCATATCTCGGAAACTATAAGAGATAATGCAATTTGGCAAACGGCATTGTAATTAGCATGCCGAATATTACTTGGAATGTGAATTGGAACGAAATCGCCAATAGATAAGACCATTTTACAATTTGGACCCAAGTTAGAAGCAGAGCCTAAGGTGTAAATTATTGATAGTCCATATCTGGGAAGCTATAAGAGATAATGCAATTTCGCAACCGGCAATGTAATTAGCATGCCGAATATCACTTGGAATGTGAATTGGGACGAAATCGCCAATAGATAAGACCATTTTACAATTTGGGCCCAAGTTAGAAGCAGAGCCTAAGGTGTAAATTATCGATAGTCCATATCTCGGAAACTATAAGAGATAATGCAATTTGGCAACCGGCAATGTAATTAGCATGCCGAATATTACTTGGAATGTGAATTGGAACGAAATCGGCAATAGATAAATAGAATTTAGGCCCAAGTTAGAAGCAGAGCCTAAGGTGTAAATTATCGATAGTCCATATCTCGGAAACTATAAGAGATAATGCAATTTGGCAACCGGCAATGTAATTAGCATGCCGAATATTACTTGGAATGTGAATTGGAACGAAATCGCCAATAGGTAAGACCATTTTACAATTTGGGCCCAAGTTAGAAGCAGAGCCTAAGGTGTAAATTATCGATAGTCCATATCTCGGAAACTATAAGAGATAATGCAATTTGGCAACCGGCAATGTAATTAGCATGCCGAATATTACTTGGAATGTGAATTGGAACGAAATCGCCAATAGATAAGACCATTTTACAATTTGGGCCCAAGTTAGAAGCAGAGCCTAAGATGTAAATTATCGATAGTCCATATCTCGGAAACTATAAGAGATAATGCAATTTGGCAACCGGCAATGTAATTAGCATGCCGAATATTACTTGGAATGTTAATTGGAACGAAATCGCCAATAGATAAGACCATTTTACAATTTGGGAGCAAGTTAGAAGCAGAGCCTAAGGTGTAAATTATCGATAGTCCATATCTCGGAAACTATAAGAGATAATGCAATTTGGCAACCGGCAATGTAATTAGCATGCCGAATATTACTTGGAATGTGAATTGGAACGAAATCGCCAATAGATAAGACCATTTTACAATTTGGGCCTAAGTTAGAAGCAGAGCCTATGGTGTAAATTATCGATAGTCCATATCTCGGAAACTATAAGAGATAATGCAATTTGGCAACCGGCAATGTAATTAGCATGCCGAATATTACTTGGAATGTGAATTGGAACGAAATCGCCAATAGATAAGACCATTTTACAATTTGGACCCAAGTTAGAAGCAGAGCCTAAGGTGTAAATTATTGATAGTCCATATCTCGGAAACTATAAGAGATAATGCAATTTCGCAACCGGCAATGTAATTAGCATGCCGAATATCACTTGGAATGTGAATTGGGACGAAATCGCCAATAGATAAGACCATTTTACAATTTGGGCCCAAGTTAGAAGCAGAGCCTAAGGTGTAAATTATCGATAGTCCATATCTCGGAAACTATAAGAGATAATGCAATTTGGCAACCGGCAATGTAATTAGCATGCCGAATATTACTTGGAATGTGAATTGGAACGAAATCGCCAATAGGTAAGACCATTTTACAATTTGGGCCCAAGTTAGAAGCAGAGCCTAAGGTGTAAATTATCGATAGTCCATATCTCGGAAACTATAAGAGATAATGCAATTTGGCAACCGGCAATGTAATTAGCATGCCGAATATTACTTGGAATGTGAATTGGAACGAAATCGGCAATAGATAAATAGAATTTAGGCCCAAGTTAGAAGCAGAGCCTAAGGTGTAAATTATCGATAGTCCATATCTCGGAAACTATAAGAGATAATGCAATTTGGCAACCGGCAATATAATTAGCATGCCGAATATTACTTGGAATGTGAATTGGAACGAAATCGCCAATAGGTAAGACCATTTTACAATTTGGGCCCAAGTTAGAAGCAGAGCCTAAGGTGTAAATTATCGATAGTCCATATCTCGGAAACTATAAGAGATAATGCAATTTGGCAACCGGCAATGTAATTAGCATGCCGAATATTACTTGGAATGTGAATTGGAACGAAATCGCCAATAGATAAGACCATTTTACAATTTGGGAGCAAGTTAGAAGCAGAGCCTAAGGTGTAAATAATCGACAGTCCATATCTCGGAAACTATAAGAGATAATGCAATTTGGCAACCGGCATTGTAATTAGCATGCCGAATATTACTTGGAATGTGAATTGGAACGAAATCGCCAATAGATAAGACCATTTTACAATTTGGACCCAAGTTAGAAGCAGAGCCTAAGGTGTAAATTATCGATAGTCCATATCTCGGAAACTATAAGAGATAATGCAATTTGGCAACCGGCAATGTAATTAGCATGCCGAATATTACTTGGAATGTGAATTGGAACGAAATCGGCAATAGATAAATAGAATTTAGGCCCAAGTTAGAAGCAGAGCCTAAGGTGTAAATTATCGATAGTCCATATCTCGGAAACTATAAGAGATAATGCAATTTGGCAACCGGCAATGTAATTAGCATGCCGAATATTACTTGGAATGTGAATTGGAACGAAATCGCCAATAGGTAAGACCATTTTACAATTTGGGCCCAAGTTAGAAGCAGAGCCTAAGGTGTAAATTATCGATAGTCCATATCTCGGAAACTATAAGAGATAATGCAATTTGGCAACCGGCAATGTAATTAGCATGCCGAATATTACTTGGAATGTGAATTGGAACGAAATCGCCAATAGATAAGACCATTTTACAATTTGGGCCCAAGTTAGAAGCAGAGCCTATGGTGTAAATTATAGATAGTCCATATCTCGGAAACTATAAGAGATAATGCAATTTGGCAACCGGCAATGTAATTAGCATGCCCAATATTACTTGGAATGTGAATTGGAACGAAATCGCCAATAGATAAGACCATTTTACAATTTGGGCCCAAGTTAGAAGCAGAGCCTAAGGTGTAAATTATCGATAGTCCATATCTCGGAAACTATAAGAGATAATTCAATTTGGCAACCGGCAATGTAACTAACATGCCGAATATTACTTGGAATGTGAATTGGAACGAAATCGCCAATAGATAAGACCATTTTACAATTTGGGCCCAAGTTAGAAGCAGAGCCTAAGATGTAAATTATCGATAGTCCATATCTCGGAAACTATAAGAGATAATGCAATTTGGCAACCGGCAATGTAATTAGCATGCCGAATATTACTTGGAATGTGAATTGGAACGAAATCGCCAATAGTTAAGACCATTTTACAATTTGGGAGCAAGTTAGAAGCAGAGCCTAAGGTGTAAATTATCGATAGTCCATATCTCGGAAACTATAAGAGATAATGCAATTTGGCAACCGGCAATGTAATTAGCATGCCGAATATTACTTGGAATGTGAATTGGAACGAAATCGGCAATAGATAAATAGAATTTAGGCCCAAGTTAGAAGCAGAGCCTAAGGTGTAAATTATCGATAGTCCATATCTCGGAAACTATAAGAGATAATGCAATTTGGCAACCGGCAATATAATTAGCATGCCGAATATTACTTGGAATGTGAATTTGAACGAAATCGCCAATAGGTAAGACCATTTTACAATTTGGGCCCAAGTTAGAAGCAGAGCCTAAGGTGTAAATTATCGATAGTCCATATCTCGGAAACTATAAGAGATAATGCAATTTGGCAACCGGCAATGTAATTAGCATGCCGAATATTACTTGGAATGTGAATTGGAACGAAATCGCCAATAGATAAGACCATTTTACAATTTGGGAGCAAGTTAGAAGCAGAGCCTAAGGTGTAAATAATCGATAGTCCATATCTCGGAAACTATAAGAGATAATGCAATTTGGCAACCGGCATTGTAATTAGCATGCCGAATATTACTTGGAATGTGAATTGGAACGAAATCGCCAATAGATAAGACCATTTTACAATTTGGACCCAAGTTAGAAGCAGAGCCTAAGGTGTAAATTATTGATAGTCCATATCTCGGAAGCTATAAGAGATAATGCAATTTCGCAACCGGCAATGTAATTAGCACGCCGAATATCACTTGGAATGTGAATTGGGACGAAATCGCCAATAGATAAGACCATTTTACAATTTGGGCCCAAGTTAGAAGCAGAGCCTAAGGTGTAAATTATCGATAGTCCATATCTCGGAAACTATAAGAGATAATGCAATTTGGCAACCGGCAATGTAATTAGCATGCCGAATATTACTTGGAATGTGAATTGGAACGAAATCGGCAATAGATAAATAGAATTTAGGCCCAAGTTAGAAGCAGAGCCTAAGGTGTAAATTATCGATAGTCCATATCTCGGAAACTATAAGAGATAATGCAATTTGGCAACCGGCAATGTAATTAGCATGCCGAATATTACTTGGAATGTGAATTGGAACGAAATCGCCAATAGGTAAGACCATTTTACAATTTGGGCCCAAGTTAGAAGCAGAGCCTAAGGTGTAAATTATCGATAGTCCATATCTCGGAAACTATAATAGATAATGCAATTTGGCAACCGGCAATGTAATTAGCATGCCGAATATTACTTGGAATGTGAATTGGAACGAAATCGCCAATAGATAAGACCATTTTACAATTTGGGCCCAAGTTAGAAGCAGAGCCTATGGTGTAAATTATCGATAGTCCATATCTCGGAAACTATAAGAGATAATGCAATTTGGCAACCGGCAATGTAATTAGCATGCCCAATATTACTTGGAATGTGAATTGGAACGAAATCGCCAATAGATAAGACCATTTTACAATTTGGGCCCAAGTTAGAAGCAGAGCCTAAGGTGTAAATTATCGATAGTCCATATCTCGGAAACTATAAGAGATAATTCAATTTGGCAACCGGCAATGTAACTAACATGCCGAATATTACTTGGAATGTGAATTGGAACGAAATCGCCAATAGATAAGACCATTTTACAATTTAGGCCCAAGTTAGAAGCAGAGCCTAAGATGTAAATTATCGATAGTCCATATCTCGGAAACTATAAGAGATAATGCAATTTGGCAACCGGCAATGTAATTAGCATGCCGAATATTACTTGGAATGTGAATTGGAACGAAATCGCCAATAGATAAGACCATTTTACAATTTGGGCCTAAGTTAGAAGCAGAGCCTATGGTGTAAATTATCGATAGTCCATATCTCGGAAACTATAAGAGATAATGCAATTTGGCAACCGGCAATGTAATTAGCATGCCGAATATTACTTGGAATGTGAATTGGAACGAAATCGGCAATAGATAAATAGAATTTAGGCCCAAGTTAGAAGCAGAGCCTAAGGTGTAAATTATCGATAGTCCATATCTCGGAAACTATAAGAGATAATGCAATTTGGCAACCGGCAATATAATTAGCATGCCGAATATTACTTGGAATGTGAATTGGAACGAAATCGCCAATAGGTAAGACCATTTTACAATTTGGGCCCAAGTTAGAAGCAGAGCCTAAGGTGTAAATTATCGATAGTCCATATCTCGGAAACTATAAGAGATAATGCAATTTGGCAACCGGCAATGTAATTAGCATGCCGAATATTACTTGGAATGTGAATTGGAACGAAATCGCCAATAGATAAGACCATTTTACAATTTGGGAGCAAGTTAGAAGCAGAGCCTAAGGTGTAAATAATCGATAGTCCATATCTCGGAAACTATAAGAGATAATGCAATTTGGCAACCGGCATTGTAATTAGCATGCCGAATATTACTTGGAATGTGAATTGGAACGAAATCGCCAATAGATAAGACCATTTTACAATTTGGACCCAAGTTAGAAGCAGAGCCTAAGGTGTAAATTATTGATAGTCCATATCTCGGAAGCTATAAGAGATAATGCAATTTCGCAACCGGCAATGTAATTAGCATGCCGAATATCACTTGGAATGTGAATTGGGGCGAAATCGCCAATAGATAAGACCATTTTACAATTTGGGCCCAAGTTAGAAGCAGAGCCTAAGGTGTAAATTATCGATAGTCCATATCTCGGAAACTATAAGAGATAATGCAATTTGGCAACCGGCAATGTAATTAGCATGCCGAATATTAATTGGACTGTGAATTGGAACGAAATCGGCAATAGATAAATAGAATTTAGGCCCAAGTTAGAAGCAGAGCCTAAGGTGTAAATTATCGATAGTCCATATCTCGGAAACTATAAGAGATAATGCAATTTGGCAACCGGCAATGTAATTAGCATGCCGAATATTACTTGGAATGTGAATTGGAACGAAATCGCCAATAGGTAAGACCATTTTACAATTTGGGCCCAAGTTAGAAGCAGAGCCTAAGGTGTAAATTATCGATAGTCCATATCTCGGAAACTATAAGAGATAATGCAATTTGGCAACCGGCAATGTAATTAGCATGCCGAATATTACTTGGAATGTGAATTGGAACGAAATCGCCAATAGATAAGACCATTTTACAATTTGGGCCCAAGTTAGAAGCAGAGCCTAAGATGTAAATTATCGATAGTCCATATCTCGGAAACTATAAGAGATAATGCAATTTGGCAACCGGCAATGTAATTAGCATGCCGAATATTACTTGGAATGTGAATTGGAACGAAATCGCCAATAGATAAGACCATTTTACAATTTGGGAGCAAGTTAGAAGCAGAGCCTAAGGTGTAAATAATCGATAGTCCATATCTCGGAAACTATAAGAGATAATGCAATTTGGCAACCGGCAATGTAATTAGCATGCCGAATATTACTTGGAATGTGAATTGGAACGAAATCGCCAATAGATAAGACCATTTTACAATTTGGGCCTAAGTTAGAAGCAGAGCCTATGGTGTAAATTATCGATAGTCCATATCTCGGAAACTATAAGAGATAATGCAATTTGGCAACCGGCAATGTAATTAGCATGCCGAATATTACTTGGAATGTGAATTGGAACGAAATCGCCAATAGATAAGACCATTTTACAATTTGGACCCAAGTTAGAAGCAGAGCCTAAGGTGTAAATTATTGATAGTCCATATCTCGGAAACTATAAGAGATAATGCAATTTCGCAACCGGCAATGTAATTAGCATGCCGAATATCACTTGGAATGTGAATTGGGACGAAATCGCCAATAGATAAGACCATTTTACAATTTGGGCCCAAGTTAGAAGCAGAGCCTAAGGTGTAAATTATCGATAGTCCATATCTCGGAAACTATAAGAGATAATGCAATTTGGCAACCGGCAATGTAATTAGCATGCCGAATATTACTTGGAATGTGAATTGGAACGAAATCGCCAATAGGTAAGACCATTTTACAATTTGGGCCCAAGTTAGAAGCAGAGCCTAAGGTGTAAATTATCGATAGTCCATATCTCGGAAACTATAAGAGATAATGCAATTTGGCAACCGGCAATGTAATTAGCATGCCGAATATTACTTGGAATGTGAATTGGAACGAAATCGGCAATAGATAAATAGAA
The DNA here is from genome assembly GCF_030347505.1 of Rhynchophorus ferrugineus. Classification (NCBI taxonomy): domain Eukaryota; kingdom Metazoa; phylum Arthropoda; class Insecta; order Coleoptera; family Curculionidae; genus Rhynchophorus; species Rhynchophorus ferrugineus. The sequence continues at coordinate 66,812 of NW_027472987.1, read as the reverse complement.
TTTAGGCCCAAGTTAGAAGCAGAGCCTAAGGTGTAAATTATCGATAGTCCATATCTCGGAAACTATAAGAGATAATGCAATTTGGCAACCGGCAATATAATTAGCATGCCGAATATTACTTGGAATGTGAATTGGAACGAAATCGCCAATAGGTAAGACCATTTTACAATTTGGGCCCAAGTTAGAAGCAGAGCCTAAGGTGTAAATTATCGATAGTCCATATCTCGGAAACTATAAGAGATAATGCAATTTGGCAACCGGCAATGTAATTAGCATGCCGAATATTACTTGGAATGTGAATTGGAACGAAATCGCCAATAGATAAGACCATTTTACAATTTGGGAACAAGTTAGAAGCTGAGCCTAAGGTGTAAATAATCGATAGTCCATATCTCGGAAACTATAAGAGATAATGCAATTTGGCAACCGGCATTGTAATTAGCATGCCGAATATTACTTGGAATGTGAATTGGAACGAAATCGCCAATAGATAAGACCATTTTACAATTTGGACCCAAGTTAGAAGCAGAGCCTAAGGTGTAAATTATTGATAGTCCATATCTCGGAAGCTATAAGAGATAATGCAATTTCGCAACCGGCAATGTAATTAGCATGCCGAATATCACTTGGAATGTGAATTGGGACGAAATCGCCAATAGATAAGACCATTTTACAATTTGGGCCCAAGTTAGAAGCAGAGCCTAAGGTGTAAATTATCGATAGTCCATATCTCGGAAACTATAAGAGATAATGCAATTTGGCAACCGGCAATGTAATTAGCATGCCGAATATTACTTGGAATGTGAATTGGAACAAAATCGGCAATAGATAAATAGAATTTAGGCCCAAGTTAGAAGCAGAGCCTAAGGTGTAAATTATCGATAGTCCATATCTCGGAAACTATAAGAGATAATGCAATTTGGCAACCGGCAATGTAATTAGCATGCCGAATATTACTTGGAATGTGAATTGGAACGAAATCGCCAATAGGTAAGACCATTTTACAATTTGGGCCCAAGTTAGAAGCAGAGCCTAAGGTGTAAATTATCGATAGTCCATATCTCGGAAACTATAAGAGATAATGCAATTTGGCAACCGGCAATGTAATTAGCATGCCGAATATTACTTGGAATGTGAATTGGAACGAAATCGCCAATAGATAAGACCATTTTACAATTTGGGAGCAAGTTAGAAGCAGAGCCTAAGGTGTAAATTATCGATAGTCCATATCTCGGAAACTATAATAGATAATGCAATTTGGCAACCGGCAATGTAATTAGCATGCCGAATATTACTTGGAATGTGAATTGGAACGAAATCGCCAATAGATAAGACCATTTTACAATTTGGGCCCAAGTTAGAAGCAGAGCCTATGGTGTAAATTATCGATAGTCCATATCTCGGAAACTATAAGAGATAATGCAATTTGGCAACCGGCAATGTAATTAGCATGCCCAATATTACTTGGAATGTGAATTGGAACGAAATCGCCAATAGATAAGACCATTTTACAATTTGGGCCCAAGTTAGAAGCAGAGCCTAAGGTGTAAATTATCGATAGTCCATATCTCGGAAACTATAAGAGATAATTCAATTTGGCAACCGGCAATGTAACTAACATGCCGAATATTACTTGGAATGTGAATTGGAACGAAATCGCCAATAGATAAGACCATTTTACAATTTGGGCCCAAGTTAGAAGCAGAGCCTAAGATGTAAATTATCGATAGTCCATATCTCGGAAACTATAAGAGATAATGCAATTTGGCAACCGGCAATGTAATTAGCATGCCGAATATTACTTGGAATGTGAATTGGAACGAAATCGCCAATAGTTAAGACCATTTTACAATTTGGGAGCAAGTTAGAAGCAGAGCCTAAGGTGTAAATTATCGATAGTCCATATCTCGGAAACTATAAGAGATAATGCAATTTGGCAACCGGCAATGTAATTAGCATGCCGAATATTACTTGGAATGTGAATTGGAACGAAATCGCCAATAGATAAGACCATTTTACAATTTGGGCCTAAGTTAGAAGCAGAGCCTATGGTGTAAATTATCGATAGTCCATATCTCGGAAACTATAAGAGATAATGCAATTTGGCAACCGGCAATGTAATTAGCATGCCGAATATTACTTGGAATGTGAATTGGAACGAAATCGGCAATAGATAAATAGAATTTAGGCCCAAGTTAGAAGCAGAGCCTAAGGTGTAAATTATCGATAGTCCATATCTCGGAAACTATAAGAGATAATGCAATTTGGCAACCGGCAATATAATTAGCATGCCGAATATTACTTGGAATGTGAATTGGAACGAAATCGCCAATAGGTAAGACCATTTTACAATTTGGGCCCAAGTTAGAAGCAGAGCCTAAGGTGTAAATTATCGATAGTCCATATCTCGGAAACTATAAGAGATAATGCAATTTGGCAACCGGCAATGTAATTAGCATGCCGAATATTACTTGGAATGTGAATTGGAACGAAATCGCCAATAGATAAGACCATTTTACAATTTGGGAGCAAGTTAGAAGCAGAGCCTAAGGTGTAAATAATCGATAGTCCATATCTCGGAAACTATAAGAGATAATGCAATTTGGCAACCGGCATTGTAATTAGCATGCCGAATATTACTTGGAATGTGAATTGGAACGAAATCGCCAATAGATAAGACCATTTTACAATTTGGACCCAAGTTAGAAGCAGAGCCTAAGGTGTAAATTATTGATAGTCCATATCTCGGAAGCTATAAGAGATAATGCAATTTCGCAACCGGCAATGTAATTAGCATGCCGAATATCACTTGGAATGTGAATTGGGACGAAATCGCCAATAGATAAGACCATTTTACAATTTGGGCCCAAGTTATAAGCAGAGCCTAAGGTGTAAATTATCGATAGTCCATATCTCGGAAACTATAAGAGATAATGCAATTTGGCAACCGGCAATGTAATTAGCATGCCGAATATTACTTGGAATGTGAATTGGAACGAAATCGGCAATAGATAAATAGAATTTAGGCCCAAGTTAGAAGCAGAGCCTAAGGTGTAAATTATCGATAGTCCATATCTCGGAAACTATAAGAGATAATGCAATTTGGCAACCGGCAATGTAATTAGCATGCCGAATATTACTTGGAATGTGAATTGGAACGAAATCGCCAATAGGTAAGACCATTTTACAATTTGGGCCCAAGTTAGAAGCAGAGCCTAAGGTGTAAATTATCGATAGTCCATATCTCGGAAACTATAAGAGATAATGCAATTTGGCAACCGGCAATGTAATTAGCATGCCGAATATTACTTGGAATGTGAATTGGAACGAAATCGCCAATAGATAAGACCATTTTACAATTTGGGAGCAAGTTAGAAGCAGAGCCTAAGGTGTAAATTATCGATAGTCCATATCTCGGAAACTATAATAGATAATGCAATTTGGCAACCGGCAATGTAATTAGCATGCCGAATATTACTTGGAATGTGAATTGGAACGAAATCGCCAATAGATAAGACCATTTTACAATTTGGGCCCAAGTTAGAAGCAGAGCCTATGGTGTAAATTATCGATAGTCCATATCTCGGAAACTATAAGAGATAATGCAATTTGGCAACCGGCAATGTAATTAGCATGCCCAATATTACTTGGAATGTGAATTGGAACGAAATCGCCAATAGATAAGACCATTTTACAATTTGGGCCCAAGTTAGAAGCAGAGCCTAAGATGTAAATTATCGATAGTCCATATCTCGGAAACTATAAGAGATAATTCAATTTGGCAACCGGCAATGTAACTAACATGCCGAATATTACTTGGAATGTGAATTGGAACGAAATCGCCAATAGATAAGACCATTTTACAATTTGGGCCCAAGTTAGAAGCAGAGCCTAAGATGTAAATTATCGATAGTCCATATCTCGGAAACTATAAGAGATAATGCAATTTGGCAACCGGCAATGTAATTAGCATGCCGAATATTACTTGGAATGTGAATTGGAACGAAATCGCCAATAGTTAAGACCATTTTACAATTTGGGAGCAAGTTAGAAGCAGAGCCTAAGGTGTAAATTATCGATAGTCCATATCTCGGAAACTATAAGAGATAATGCAATTTGGCAACCGGCAATGTAATTAGCATGCCGAATATTACTTGGAATGTGAATTGGAACGAAATCGCCAATAGATAAGACCATTTTACAATTTGGGCCTAAGTTAGAAGCAGAGCCTATGGTGTAAATTATCGATAGTCCATATCTCGGAAACTATAAGAGATAATGCAATTTGGCAACCGGCAATGTAATTAGCATGCCGAATATTACTTGGAATGTGAATTGGAACGAAATTGGCAATAGATAAATAGAATTTAGGCCCAAGTTAGAAGCAGAGCCTAAGGTGTAAATTATCGATAGTCCATATCTCGGAAACTATAAGAGATAATGCAATTTGGCAACCGGCAATATAATTAGCATGCCGAATATTACTTGGAATGTGAATTGGAACGAAATCGCCAATAGGTAAGACCATTTTACAATTTGGGCCCAAGTTAGAAGCAGAGCCTAAGGTGTAAATTATCGATAGTCCATATCTCGGAAACTATAAGAGATAATGCAATTTGGCAACCGGCAATGTAATTAGCATGCCGAATATTACTTGGAATGTGAATTGGAACGAAATCGCCAATAGATAAGACAATTTTACAATTTGGGAGCAAGTTAGAAGCAGAGCCTAAGGTGTAAATAATCGATAGTCCATATCTCGGAAACTATAAGAGATAATGCAATTTGGCAACCGGCATTGTAATTAGCATGCCGAATATTACTTGGAATGTGAATTGGAACGAAATCGCCAATAGATAAGACCATTTTACAATTTGGACCCAAGTTAGAAGCAGAGCCTAAGGTGTAAATTATTGATAGTCCATATCTCGGAAGCTATAAGAGATAATGCAATTTCGCAACCGGCAATGTAATTAGCATGCCGAATATCACTTGGAATGTGAATTGGGACGAAATCGCCAATAGATAAGACCATTTTACAATTTGGGCCCAAGTTAGAAGCAGAGCCTAAGGTGTAAATTATCGATAGTCCATATCTCGGAAACTATAAGAGATAATGCAATTTGGCAACCGGCAATGTAATTAGCATGCCGAATATTACTTGGAATGTGAATTGGAACGAAATCGGCAATAGATAAATAGAATTTAGGCCCAAGTTAGAAGCAGAGCCTAAGGTGTAAATTATCGATAGTCCATATCTCGGAAACTATAAGAGATAATGCAATTTGGCAACCGGCAATGTAATTAGCATGCCGAATATTACTTGGAATGTGAATTGGAACGAAATCGCCAATAGGTAAGACCATTTTACAATTTGGGCCCAAGTTAGAAGCAGAGCCTAAGGTGTAAATTATCGATAGTCCATATCTCGGAAACTAAAAGAGATAATGCAATTTGGCAACCGGCAATGTAATTAGCATGCCGAATATTACTTGAAATGTGAATTGGAACGAAATCGCCAATAGATAAGACCATTTTACAATTTGGGCCCAAGTTAGAAGCAGAGCCTAAGGTGTAAATTATCGATAGTCCATATCTCGGAAACTATAAGAGATAATGCAATTTGGCAACCGGCAATGTAATTAGCATGCCCAATATTACTTGGAATGTGAATTGGAACGAAATCGCCAATAGATAAGACCATTTTACAATTTGGGCCCAAGTTAGAAGCAGAGCCTAAGGTGTAAATTATCGATAGTCCATATCTCGGAAACTATAAGAGATAATTCAATTTGGCAACCGGCAATGTAACTAACATGCCGAATATTACTTGGAATGTGAATTGGAACGAAATCGCCAATAGATAAGACCATTTTACAATTTGGGCCCAAGTTAGAAGCAGAGCCTAAGATGTAAATTATCGATAGTCCATATCTCGGAAACTATAAGAGATAATGCAATTTGGCAACCGGCAATGTAATTAGCATGCCGAATATTACTTGGAATGTGAATTGGAACGAAATCGCCAATAGTTAAGACCATTTTACAATTTGGGAGCAAGTTAGAAGCAGAGCCTAAGGTGTAAATTATCGATAGTCCATATCTCGGAAACTATAAGAGATAATGCAATTTGGCAACCGGCAATGTAATTAGCATGCCGAATATTACTTGGAATGTGAATTGGAACGAAATCGCCAATAGATAAGACCATTTTACAATTTGGGCCTAAGTTAGAAGCAGAGCCTATGGTGTAAATTATCGATATTCCATATCTCGGAAACTATAAGAGATAATGCAATTTGGCAACCGGCAATGTAATTAGCATGCCCAATATTACTTGGAATGTGAATTGGAACGAAATCGCCAATAGATAAGACCATTTTACAATTTGGGCCCAAGTTAGAAGCAGAGCCTAAGGTGTAAATTATCGATAGTCCATATCTCGGAAACTATAAGAGATAATTCAATTTGGCAACCGGCAATGTAACTAACATGCCGAATATTACTTGGAATGTGAATTGGAACGAAATCGCCAATAGATAAGACCATTTTACAATTTGGGCCCAAGTTAGAAGCAGAGCCTAAGGTGTAAATTATCGATAGTCCATATCTTGGAAACTATAAGAGATAATGCAATTTGGCAACCGGCAATGTAATTAGCATGCCGAATATTACTTGGAATGTGAATTGGAACGAAATCGCCAATAGATAAGACCATTTTACAATTTGGGCCCAAGTTAGAAGCAGAGCCTAAGGTGTAAATTATTGATAGTCCATATCTCGGAAACTATAAGAGATAATGCAATTTCGCAACCGGCAATGTAATTAGCATGCCGAATATCACTTGGAATGTGAATTGGGACGAAATCGCCAATAGATAAGACCATTTTACAATTTGGGCCCAAGTTAGAAGCAGAGCCTAAGGTGTAAATTATCGATAGTCCATATCTCGGAAACTATAAGAGATAATGCAATTTGGCAACCGGCAATGTAATTAGCATGCCGAATATTACTTGGAATGTGAATTGGAACGAAATCACCAATAGATAAGACCATTTTACAATTTGGGCCCAAGTTAGAAGCAGAGCCTAAGGTGTAAATTATCGATAGTCCATATCTCGGAAACTATAACAGGTAATGCAATTTGGCAACCGGCAATGTAATTAGCATGCCGAATATTACTTGGAATGTGAATTGGAACGAAATCGCCAATAGATAAGACCATTTTACAATTTGGGCCCAAGTTAGAAGCAGAGCCTAAGGTGTAAATTATCGATAGTCCATATCTCGGAAACTATAAGAGATAATGCAATTTCGCAACCGGCAATGTAATTAGCATGCCGAATATTACTTGGAGTGTGAATTGGAACGAAATCGCCAATAGATAAGACCATTTTACAATTTGGGCCCAAGTTAGAAGCAGAGCCTAAGGTGTAAATTATCGATAGTCCATATCTCGGAAACTATAAGAGATAATGCAATTTGGCAACCGGCAATGTAATTAGCATGCCGAATATTACTTGGAATGTGAATTGGAACGAAATCGCCAATAGATAAGACCATTTTACAATTTGGGCCCAAGTTAGAAGCAGAGCCTAAGGTGTAAATTATCGATAGTCCATATCTCGGAAACTATAAGAGATAATGCAATTTGGCAACCGGCAATGTAATTAGCATGCCGAATATTACTTGGTATGTGAATTGGAACGAAATCGCCAATAGATAAGACCATTTTACAATTTGGGCCCAAGTTAGAAGCAGAGCCTAAGGTGTAAATTATTGATAGTCCATATCTCGGAAACTATAAGAGATAATGCAATTTCGCAACCGGCAATGTAATTAGCATGCCGAATATCACTTGGAATGTGAATTGGGACGAAATCGCCAATAGATAAGACCATTTTACAATTTGGGCCCAAGTTAGAAGCAGAGCCTAAGGTGTAAATTATCGATAGTCCATATCTCGGAAACTATAAGAGATAATGCAATTTGGCAACCGGCAATGTAATTAGCATGCCGAATATTACTTGGAATGTGAATTGGAACGAAATCGGCAATAGATAAATAGAATTTAGGCCCAAGTTAGAAGCAGAGCCTAAGGTGTAAATTATCGATAGTCCATATCTCGGAAACTATAAGAGATAATGCAATTTGGCAACCGGCAATGTAATTAGCATGCCGAATATTACTTGGAATGTGAATTGGAACGAAATCGCCAATAGGTAAGACCATTTTACAATTTGGGCCCAAGTTAGAAGCAGAGCCTAAGGTGTAAATTATCGATAGTCCATATCTCGGAAACTATAAGAGATAATGCAATTTGGCAACCGGCAATGTAATTAGCATGCCGAATATTACTTGGAATGTGAATTGGAACGAAATCGCCAATAGATAAGACCATTTTACAATTTGGGAGCAAGTTAGAAGCAGAGCCTAAGGTGTAAATTATCGATAGTCCATATCTCGGAAACTATAATAGATAATGCAATTTGGCAACCGGCAATGTAATTAGCATGCCGAATATTACTTGGAATGTGAATTGGAACGAAATCGCCAATAGATAAGACCATTTTACAATTTGGGCCCAAGTTAGAAGCAGAGCCTAAGGTGTAAATTATCGATAGTCCATATCTCGGAAACTATAAGAGATAATGCAATTTGGCAACCGGCAATGTAATTAGCATGCCGAATATTACTTGGAATGTGAATTGGAACGAAATCGGCAATAGATAAATAGAATTTAGGCCCAAGTTAGAAGCAGAGCCTAAGGTGTAAATTATCGATAGTCCATATCTCGGAAACTATAAGAGATAATGCAATTTGGCAACCGGCAATGTAATTAGCATGCCGAATATTACTTGGAATGTGAATTGGAACGAAATCGCCAATAGGTAAGACCATTTTACAATTTGGGCCCAAGTTAGAAGCAGAGCCTAAGGTGTAAATTATCGATAGTCCATATCTCGGAAACTATAAGAGATAATGCAATTTGGCAACCGGCAATGTAATTAGCATGCCGTATATTACTTGGAATGTGAATTGGAACGAAATCGCCAATAGATAAGACCATTTTACAATTTGGGCCCAAGTTAGAAGCAGAGCCTAAGGTGAAAATTATTGATAGTCCATATCTCGGAAACTATAAGAGATAATGCAATTTCGCAACCGGCAATGTAATTAGCATGCCGAATATCACTTGGAATGTGAATTGGGACGAAATCGCCAATAGATAAGACCATTTTACAATTTGGGCCCAAGTTAGAAGCAGAGCCTAAGGTGTAAATTATCGATAGTCCATATCTCGGAAACTATAAGAGATAATGCAATTTGGCAACCGGCAATGTAATTAGCATGCCGAATATTACTTGGAATGTGAATTGGAACGAAATCGCCAATAGATAAGACCATTTTACAATTTGGGCCCAAGTTAGAAGCAGAGCCTAAGGTGTAAATTATTGATAGTCCATATCTCGGAAACTATAAGAGATAATGCAATTTCGCAACCGGCAATGTAATTAGCATGCCGAATATCACTTGGAATGTGAATTGGGACGAAATCGCCAATAGATAAGACCATTTTACAATTTGGGCCCAAGTTAGAAGCAGAGCCTAAGGTGTAAATTATCGATAGTCCATATCTCGGAAACTATAAGAGATAATGCAATTTGGCAACCGGCAATGTAATTAGCATGCCGAATATTACTTGGAATGTGAATTGGAACGAAATCGGCAATAGATAAATAGAATTTAGGCCCAAGTTAGAAGCAGAGCCTAAGGTGTAAATTATCGATAGTCCATATCTCGGAAACTATAAGAGATAATGCAATTTGGCAACCGGCAATGTAATTAGCATGCCGAATATTACTTGGAATGTGAATTGGAACGAAATCGCCAATAGGTAAGACCATTTTACAATTTGGGCCCAAGTTAGAAGCAGAGCCTAAGGTGTAAATTATCGATAGTCCATATCTCGGAAACTATAAGAGATAATGCAATTTGGCAACCGGCAATGTAATTAGCATGCCGAATATTACTTGGAATGTGAATTGGAACGAAATCGCCAATAGATAAGACCATTTTACAATTTGGGAGCAAGTTAGAAGCAGAGCCTAAGGTGTAAATTATCGATAGTCCATATCTCGGAAACTATAATAGATAATGCAATTTGGCAACCGGCAATGTAATTAGCATGCCGAATATTACTTGGAATGTGAATTGGAACGAAATCGCCAATAGATAAGACCATTTTACAATTTGGGCCCAAGTTAGAAGCAGAGCCTAAGGTGTAAATTATCGATAGTCCATATCTCGGAAACTATAAGAGATAATGCAATTTGGCAACCGGCAATGTAATTAGCATGCCGAATATTACTTGGAATGTGAATTGGAACGAAATCGGCAATAGATAAATAGAATTTAGGCCCAAGTTAGAAGCAGAGCCTAAGGTGTAAATTATCGATAGTCCATATCTCGGAAACTATAAGAGATAATGCAATTTGGCAACCGGCAATGTAATTAGCATGCCGAATATTACTTGGAATGTGAATTGGAACGAAATCGCCAATAGGTAAGACCATTTTACAATTTGGGCCCAAGTTAGAAGCAGAGCCTAAGGTGTAAATTATCGATAGTCCATATCTCGGAAACTATAAGAGATAATGCAATTTGGCAACCGGCAATGTAATTAGCATGCCGAATATTACTTGGAATGTGAATTGGAACGAAATCGCCAATAGATAAGACCATTTTACAATTTGGGAGCAAGTTAGAAGCAGAGCCTAAGGTGTAAATTATCGATAGTCCATATCTCGGAAACTATAATAGATAATGCAATTTGGCAACCGGCAATGTAATTAGCATGCCGAATATTACTTGGAATGTGAATTGGAACGAAATCGCCAATAGATAAGACCATTTTACAATTTGGGCCCAAGTTAGAAGCAGAGCCTAAGGTGTAAATTATCGATAGTCCATATCTCGGAAACTATAAGAGATAATTCAATTTGGCAACCGGCAATGTAATTAGCATGCCGAATATTACTTGGAATGTGAATTGGAACGAAATCGCCAATAGATAAGACCATTTTACAATTTGGGCCCAAGTTAGAAGCAGAGCCTAAGATGTAAATTATCGATAGTCCATATCTCGGAAACTATAAGAGATAATGCAATTTGGCAACCGGCAATGTAATTAGCATGCCGAATATTACTTGGAATGTGAATTGGAACGAAATCGCCAATAGATAAGACCATTTTACAATTTGGGAGCAAGTTAGAAGCAGAGCCTAAGGTGTAAATTATCGATAGTCCATATCTCGGAAACTATAAGAGATAATGCAATTTGGCAACCGGCAATGTAATTAGCATGCCGAATATTACTTGGAATGTGAATTGGAACGAAATCGCCAATAGATAAGACCATTTTACAATTTGGGCCTAAGTTAGAAGCAGAGCCTATGGTGTAAATTATCGATAGTCCATATCTCGGAAACTATAAGAGATAATGCAATTTGGCAACCGGCAATGTAATTAGCATGCCGAATATTACTTGGAATGTGAATTGGAACGAAATCGCCAATAGGTAAGACCATTTTACAATTTGGACCCAAGTTAGAAGCAGAGCCTAAGGTGTAAATTATTGATAGTCCATATCTCGGAAACTATAAGAGATAATGCAATTTCGCAACCGGCAATGTAATTAGCATGCCGAATATCACTTGGAATGTGAATTGGGACGAAATCGCCAATAGATAAGACCATTTTACAATTTGGGCCCAAGTTAGAAGCAGAGCCTAAGGTGTAAATTATCGATAGTCCATATCTCGGAAACTATAAGAGATAATGCAATTTGGCAACCGGCAATGTAATTAGCATGCCGAATATTACTTGGAATGTGAATTGGAACGAAATCGGCAATAGATAAATAGAATTTAGGCCCAAGTTAGAAGCAGAGCCTAAGGTGTAAATTATCGATAGTCCATATCTCGGAAACTATAAGAGATAATGCAATTTGGCAACCGGCAATGTAATTAGCATGCCGAATATTACTTGGAATGTGAATTGGAACGAAATCGCCAATAGGTAAGACCATTTTACAATTTGGGCCCAAGTTAGAAGCAGAGCCTAAGGTGTAAATTATCGATAGTCCATATCTCGGAAACTATAAGAGATAATGCAATTTGGCAACCGGCAATGTAATTAGCATGCCGAATATTACTTGGAATGTGAATTGGAACGAAATCGCCAATAGATAAGACCATTTTACAATTTGGGAGCAAGTTAGAAGCAGAGCCTAAGGTGTAAATTATCGATAGTCCATATCTCGGAAACTATAATAGATAATGCAATTTGGCAACCGGCAATGTAATTAGCATGCCGAATATTACTTGGAATGTGAATTGGAACGAAATCGCCAATAGATAAGACCATTTTACAATTTGGGCCCAAGTTAGAAGCAGAGCCTAAGGTGTAAATTATCGATAGTCCATATCTCGGAAACTATAAGAGATAATGCAATTTGGCAACCGGCAATGTAATTAGCATGCCGAATATTACTTGGAATGTGAATTGGAACGAAATCGCCAATAGATAAGACCATTTTACAATTTGGGAGCAAGTTAGAAGCAGAGCCTAAGGTGTAAATTATCGATAGTCCATATCTCGGAAACTATAAGAGATAATGCAATTTGGCAACCGGCAATGTAATTAGCATGCCGAATATTACTTGGAATGTGAATTGGAACGAAATCGCCAATAGATAAGACCATTTTACAATTTGGGCCTAAGTTAGAAGCAGAGCCTATGGTGTAAATTATCGATAGTCCATATCTCGGAAACTATAAGAGATAATGCAATTTGGCAACCGGCAATGTAATTAGCATGCCGAATATTACTTGGAATGTGAATTGGAACGAAATCGCCAATAGGTAAGACCATTTTACAATTTGGACCCAAGTTAGAAGCAGAGCCTAAGATGTAAATTATCGATAGTCCATATCTCGGAAACTATAAGAGATAATGCAATTTGGCAACCGGCAATGTAATTAGCATGCCGAATATTACTTGGAATGTGAATTGGAACGAAATCGCTAATAGATAAGACCATTTTACAATTTGGGAGCAAGTTAGAAGCAGAGCCTAAGGTGTAAATTATCGATAGTCCATATCTCGGAAACTATAAGAGATGATGCAATTTGGCAACCGGCAATGTAATTAGCATGCCGAATATTACTTGGAATGTGAATTGGAACGAAATCGCCAATAGATAAGACCATTTTACAATTTGGGCCTAAGTTAGAAGCAGAGCCTATGGTGTAAATTATCGATAGTCCATATCTCGGAAACTATAAGAGATAATGCAATTTGGCAACCGGCAATGTAATTAGCATGCCGAATATTACTTGGAATGTGAATTGGAACGAAATCGCCAATAGGTAAGACCATTTTACAATTTGGACCCAAGTTAGAAGCAGAGCCTAAGGTGTAAATTATTGATAGTCCATATCTCGGAAACTATAAGAGATAATGCAATTTCGCAACCGGCAATGTAATTAGCATGCCGAATATCACTTGGAATGTGAATTGGGACGAAATCGCCAATAGATAAGACCATTTTACAATTTGGGCCCAAGTTAGAAGCAGAGCCTAAGGTGTAAATTATCGATAGTCCATATCTCGGAAACTATAAGAGATAATGCAATTTGGCAACCGGCAATGTAATTAGCATGCCGAATATTACTTGGAATGTGAATTGGAACGAAATCGCCAATAGATAAGACCATTTTACAATTTGGGAGCAAGTTAGAAGCAGAGCCTAAGGTGTAAATTATCGATAGTCCATATCTCGGAAACTATAATAGATAATGCAATTTGGCAACCGGCAATGTAATTAGCATGCCGAATATTACTTGGAATGTGAATTGGAACGAAATCGCCAATAGATAAGACCATTTTACAATTTGGGCCCAAGTTAGAAGCAGAGCCTATGGTGTAAATTATCGATAGTCCATATCTCGGAAACTATAAGAGATAATGCAATTTGGCAACCGGCAATGTAATTAGCATGCCCAATATTACTTGGAATGTGAATTGGAACGAAATCGCCAATAGATAAGACCATTTTACAATTTGGGCCCAAGTTAGAAGCAGAGCCTAAGGTGTAAATTATCGATAGTCCATATCTCGGAAACTATAAGAGATAATTCAATTTGGCAACCGGCAATGTAATTAGCATGCCGAATATTACTTGGAATGTGAATTGGAACGAAATCGCCAATAGATAAGACCATTTTACAATTTGGGCCCAAGTTAGAAGCAGAGCCTAAGATATAAATTATCGATAGTCCATATCTCGGAAACTATAAGAGATAATGCAATTTGGCAACCGGCAATGTAATTAGCATGCCGAATATTACTTGGAATGTGAATTGGAACGAAATCGCCAATAGATAAGACCATTTTACAATTTGGGAGCAAGTTAGAAGCAGAGCCTAAGGTGTAAATTATCGATAGTCCATATCTCGGAAACTATAAGAGATAATGCAATTTGGCAACCGGCAATGTAATTAGCATGCCGAATATTACTTGGAATGTGAATTGGAACGAAATCGCCAATAGATAAGACCATTTTACAATTTGGGCCTAAGTTAGAAGCAGAGCCTATGGTGTAAATTATCGATAGTCCATATCTCGGAAACTATAAGAGATAATGCAATTTGGCAACCGGCAATGTAATTAGCATGCCGAATATTACTTGGAATGTGAATTGGAACGAAATCGCCAATAGGTAAGACCATCTTACAATTTGGACCCAAGTTAGAAGCAGAGCCTAAGGTGTAAATTATTGATAGTCCATATCTCGGAAACTATAAGAGATAATGCAATTTCGCAACCGGCAATGTAATTAGCATGCCGAATATCACTTGGAATGTGAATTGGGACGAAATCGCCAATAGATAAGACCATTTTACAATTTGGGCCCAAGTTAGAAGCAGAGCCTAAGGTGTAAATTATCGATAGTCCATATCTCGGAAACTATAAGAGATAATGCAATTTGGCAACCGGCAATGTAATTAGCATGCCGAATATTACTTGGAATGTGAATTGGAACGAAATCGCCAATAGGTAAGACCATCTTACAATTTGGACCCAAGTTAGAAGCAGAGCCTAAGGTGTAAATTATTGATAGTCCATATCTCGGAAACTATAAGAGATAATGCAATTTCGCAACCGGCAATGTAATTAGCATGCCGAATATCACTTGGAATGTGAATTGGGACGAAATCGCCAATAGATAAGACCATTTTACAATTTGGGCCCAAGTTAGAAGCAGAGCCTAAGGTGTAAATTATCGATAGTCCATATCTCGGAAACTATAAGAGATAATGCAATTTGGCAACCGGCAATGTAATTAGCATGCCGAATATTACTTGGAATGTGAATTGGAACGAAATCGCCAATAGATAAGACCATTTTACAATTTGGGCCTAAGTTAGAAGCAGAGCCTATGGTGTAAATTATCGATAGTCCATATCTCGGAAACTATAAGAGATAATGCAATTTGGCAACCGGCAATGTAATTAGCATGCCGAATATTACTTGGAATGTGAATTGGAACGAAATCGCCAATAGGTAAGACCATCTTACAATTTGGACCCAAGTTAGAAGCAGAGCCTAAGGTGTAAATTATTGATAGTCCATATCTCGGAAACTATAAGAGATAATGCAATTTCGCAACCGGCAATGTAATTAGCATGCCGAATATCACTTGGAATGTGAATTGGGACGAAATCGCCAATAGATAAGACCATTTTACAATTTGGGCCCAAGTTAGAAGCAGAGCCTAAGGTGTAAATTATCGATAGTCCATATCTCGGAAACTATAAGAGATAATGCAATTTGGCAACCGGCAATGTAATTAGCATGCCGAATATTACTTGGAATGTGAATTGGAACGAAATCGCCAATAGGTAAGACCATCTTACAATTTGGACCCAAGTTAGAAGCAGAGCCTAAGGTGTAAATTATTGATAGTCCATATCTCGGAAACTATAAGAGATAATGCAATTTCGCAACCGGAAATGTAATTAGCATGCCGAATATCACTTGGAATGTGAATTGGGACGAAATCGCCAATAGATAAGACCATTTTACAATTTGGGCCCAAGTTAGAAGCAGAGCCTAAGGTGTAAATTATCGATAGTCCATATCTCGGAAACTATAAGAGATAATGCAATTTGGCAACCGGCAATGTAATTAGCATGCCGAATATTACTTGGAATGTGAATTGGAACGAAATCGCCAATAGGTAAGACCATTTTACAATTTGGGCCCAAGTTAGAAGCAGAGCCTAAGGTGTAAATTATCGATAGTCCATATCTCGGAAACTATAAGAGATAATGCAATTTGGCAACCGGCAATGTAATTAGCATGCCGAATATTACTTGGAATGTGAATTGGAACGAAATCGGCAATAGATAAATAGAATTTAGGCCCAAGTTAGAAGCAGAGCCTAAGGTGTAAATTATCGATAGTCCATATCTCGGAAACTATAAGAGATAATGCAATTTGGCAACCGGCAATGTAATTAGCATGCCGAATATTACTTGGAATGTGAATTGGAACGAAATCGCCAATAGGTAAGACCATTTTACAATTTGGGCCCAAGTTAGAAGCAGAGCCTAAGGTGTAAATTATCGATAGTCCATATCTCGGAAACTATAAGAGATAATGCAATTTGGCAACCGGCAATGTAATTAGCATGCCGAATATTACTTGGAATGTGAATTGGAACGAAATCGCCAATAGATAAGACCATTTTACAATTTGGGAGCAAGTTAGAAGCAGAGCCTAAGGTGTAAATTATCGATAGTCCATATCTCGGAAACTATAAGAGATAATGCAATTTGGCAACCGGCAATGTAATTAGCATGCCGAATATTACTTGGAATGTGAATTGGAACGAAATCGCCAATAGGTAAGACCATTTTACAATTTGGGCCCAAGTTAGAAGCAGAGCCTAAGGTGTAAATTATCGATAGTCCATATCTCGGAAACTATAAGAGATAATGCAATTTGGCAACCGGCAATGTAATTAGCATGCCGAATATTACTTGGAATGTGAATTGGAACGAAATCGGCAATAGATAAATAGAATTTAGGCCCAAGTTAGAAGCAGAGCCTAAGGTGTAAATTATCGATAGTCCATATCTCGGAAACTATAAGAGATAATGCAATTTGGCAACCGGCAATGTAATTAGCATGCCGAATATTACTTGGAATGTGAATTGGAACGAAATCGCCAATAGATAAGACCATTTTACAATTTGGGCCCAAGTTAGAAGCAGAGCCTAAGGTGTAAATTATCGATAGTCCATATCTCGGAAACTATAAGAGATAATGCAATTTGGCAACCGGCAATGTAATTAGCATGCCGAATATTACTTGGAATGTGAATTGGAACGAAATCGGCAATAGATAAATAGAATTTAGGCCCAAGTTAGAAGCAGAGCCTAAGGTGTAAATTATCGATAGTCCATATCTCGGAAACTATAAGAGATAATGCAATTTGGCAACCGGCAATGTAATTAGCATGCCGAATATTACTTGGAATGTGAATTGGAACGAAATCGCCAATAGGTAAGACCATTTTACAATTTGGGCCCAAGTTAGAAGCAGAGCCTAAGGTGTAAATTATCGATAGTCCATATCTCGGAAACTATAAGAGATAATGCAATTTGGCAACCGGCAATATAATTAGCATGCCGAATATTACTTGGAATGTGAATTGGAACGAAATCGCCAATAGATAAGACCATTTTACAATTTGGGAGCAAGTTAGAAGCAGAGCCTAAGGTGTAAATTATCGATAGTCCATATCTCGGAAACTATAATAGATAATGCAATTTGGCAACCGGCAATGTAATTAGCATGCCGAATATTACTTGGAATGTGAATTGGAACGAAATCGCCAATAGATAAGACCATTTTACAATTTGGGCCCAAGTTAGAAGCAGAGCCTAAGGTGTAAATTATCGATAGTCCATATCTCGGAAACTATAAGAGATAATTCAATTTGGCAACCGGCAATGTAATTAGCATGCCGAATATTACTTGGAATGTGAATTGAAACGAAATCGCCAATAGATAAGACCATTTTACAATTTGGGCCCAAGTTAGAAGCAGAGCCTAAGATGTAAATTATCGATAGTCCATATCTCGGAAACTATAAGAGATAATGCAATTTGGCAACCGGCAATGTAATTAGCATGCCGAATATTACTTGGAATGTGAATTGGAACGAAATCGCCAATAGATAAGACCATTTTACAATTTGGGAGCAAGTTAGAAGCAGAGCCTAAGGTGTAAATTATCGATAGTCCATATCTCGGAAACTATAAGAGATAATGCAATTTGGCAACCGGCAATGTAATTAGCATGCCGAATATTACTTGGAATGTGAATTGGAACGAAATCGCCAATAGATAAGACCATTTTACAATTTGGGAGTAAGTTAGAAGCAGAGCCTATGGTGTAAATTATCGATAGTCCATATCTCGGAAACTATAAGAGATAATGCAATTTGGCAACCGGCAATGTAATTAGCATGCCGAATATTACTTGGAATGTGAATTGGAACGAAATCGCCAATAGGTAAGACCATTTTACAATTTGGACCCAAGTTAGAAGCAGAGCCTAAGGTGTAAATTATTGATAGTCCATATCTCGGAAACTATAAGAGATAATGCAATTTCGCAACCGGCAATGTAATTAGCATGCCGAATATCACTTGGAATGTGAATTGGGACGAAATCGCCAATAGATAAGACCATTTTACAATTTGGGCCCAAGTTAGAAGCAGAGCCTAAGGTGTAAATTATCGATAGTCCATATCTCGGAAACTATAAGAGATAATGCAATTTGGCAACCGGCAATGTAATTAGCATGCCGAATATTACTTGGAATGTGAATTGGAACGAAATCGCCAATAGGTAAGACCATTTTACAATTTGGACCCAAGTTAGAAGCAGAGCCTAAGGTGTAAATTATCGATAGTCCATATCTCGGAAACTATAAGAGATAAAGCAATTTGGCAACCGGCAATGTAATTAGCATGCCGAATATTACTTGGAATGTGAATTGGAACGAAATCGGCAATAGATAAATAGAATTTAGGCCCAAGTTAGAAGCAGAGCCTAAGGTGTAAATTATCGATAGTCCATATCTCGGAAACTATAAGAGATAATGCAATTTGGCAACCGGCAATGTAATTAGCATGCCGAATATTACTTGGAATGTGAATTGGAACGAAATCGCCAATAGGTAAGACCATTTTACAATTTGGGCCCAAGTTAGAAGCAGAGCCTAAGGTGTAAATTATCGATAGTCCATATCTCGGAAACTATAAGAGATAATGCAATTTGGCAACCGGCAATGTAATTAGCATGCCGAATATTACTTGGAATGTGAATTGGAACGAAATCGCCAATAGATAAGACCATTTTACAATTTGGGAGCAAGTTAGAAGCAGAGCCTAAGGTGTAAATTATCGATAGTCCATATCTCGGAAACTATAATAGATAATGCAATTTGGCAACCGGCAATGTAATTAGCATGCCGAATATTACTTGGAATGTGAATTGGAACGAAATCGCCAATAGATAAGACCATTTTACAATTTGGGCCCAAGTTAGAAGCAGAGCCTATGGTGTAAATTATCGATAGTCCATATCTCGGAAACTATAAGAGATAATGCAATTTGGCAACCGGCAATGTAATTAGCATGCCCAATATTACTTGGAATGTGAATTGGAACGAAATCGCCAATAGATAAGACCATTTTACAATTTGGGCCCAAGTTAGAAGCAGAGCCTAAGGTGTAAATTATCGATAGTCCATATCTCGGAAACTATAAGAGATAATTCAATTTGGCAACCGGCAATGTAATTAGCATGCCGAATATTACTTGGAATGTGAATTGGAACGAAATCGCCAATAGATAAGACCATTTTACAATTTGGGCCCAAGTTAGAAGCAGAGCCTAAGATGTAAATTATCGATAGTCCATATCTCGGAAACTATAAGAGATAATGCAATTTGGCAACCGGCAATGTAATTAGCATGCCGAATATTACTTGGAATGTGAATTGGAACGAAATCGCCAATAGATAAGACCATTTTACAATTTGGGAGCAAGTTAGAAGCAGAGCCTAAGGTGTAAATTATCGATAGTCCATATCTCGGAAACTATAAGAGATAATGCAATTTGGCAACCGGCAATGTAATTAGCATGCCGAATATTACTTGGAATGTGAATTGGAACGAAATCGCCAATAGATAAGACCATTTTACAATTTGGGCCTAAGTTAGAAGCAGAGCCTATGGTGTAAATTATCGATAGTCCATATCTCGGAAACTATAAGAGATAATGCAATTTGGCAACCGGCAATGTAATTAGCATGCCGAATATTACTTGGAATGTGAATTGGAACGAAATCGCCAATAGGTAAGACCATCTTACAATTTGGACCCAAGTTAGAAGCAGAGCCTAAGGTGTAAATTATTGATAGTCCATATCTCGGAAACTATAAGAGATAATGCAATTTCGCAACCGGCAATGTAATTAGCATGCCGAATATCACTTGGAATGTGAATTGGGACGAAATCGCCAATAGATAAGACCATTTTACAATTTGGGCCCAAGTTAGAAGCAGAGCCTAAGGTGTAAATTATCGATAGTCCATATCTCGGAAACTATAAGAGATAATGCAATTTGGCAACCGGCAATGTAATTAGCATGCCGAATATTACTTGGAATGTGAATTGGAACGAAATCGCCAATAGGTAAGACCATCTTACAATTTGGACCCAAGTTAGAAGCAGAGCCTAAGGTGTAAATTATTGATAGTCCATATCTCGGAAACTATAAGAGATAATGCAATTTCGCAACCGGCAATGTAATTAGCATGCCGAATATCACTTGGAATGTGAATTGGGACGAAATCGCCAATAGATAAGACCATTTTACAATTTGGGCCCAAGTTAGAAGCAGAGCCTAAGGTGTAAATTATCGATAGTCCATATCTCGGAAACTATAAGAGATAATGCAATTTGGCAACCGGCAATGTAATTAGCATGCCGAATATTACTTGGAATGTGAATTGGAACGAAATCGCCAATAGATAAGACCATTTTACAATTTGGGCCTAAGTTAGAAGCAGAGCCTATGGTGTAAATTATCGATAGTCCATATCTCGGAAACTATAAGAGATAATGCAATTTGGCAACCGGCAATGTAATTAGCATGCCGAATATTACTTGGAATGTGAATTGGAACGAAATCGCCAATAGGTAAGACCATCTTACAATTTGGACCCAAGTTAGAAGCAGAGCCTAAGGTGTAAATTATTGATAGTCCATATCTCGGAAACTATAAGAGATAATGCAATTTCGCAACCGGCAATGTAATTAGCATGCCGAATATCACTTGGAATGTGAATTGGGACGAAATCGCCAATAGATAAGACCATTTTACAATTTGGGCCCAAGTTAGAAGCAGAGCCTAAGGTGTAAATTATCGATAGTCCATATCTCGGAAACTATAAGAGATAATGCAATTTGGCAACCGGCAATGTAATTAGCATGCCGAATATTACTTGGAATGTGAATTGGAACGAAATCGCCAATAGGTAAGACCATCTTACAATTTGGACCCAAGTTAGAAGCAGAGCCTAAGGTGTAAATTATTGATAGTCCATATCTCGGAAACTATAAGAGATAATGCAATTTCGCAACCGGCAATGTAATTAGCATGCCGAATATCACTTGGAATGTGAATTGGGACGAAATCGCCAATAGATAAGACCATTTTACAATTTGGGCCCAAGTTAGAAGCAGAGCCTAAGGTGTAAATTATCGATAGTCCATATCTCGGAAACTATAAGAGATAATGCAATTTGGCAACCGGCAATGTAATTAGCATGCCGAATATTACTTGGAATGTGAATTGGAACGAAATCGCCAATAGGTAAGACCATTTTACAATTTGGGCCCAAGTTAGAAGCAGAGCCTAAGGTGTAAATAATCGATAGTCCATATCTCGGAAACTATAAGAGATAATGCAATTTGGCAACCGGCATTGTAATTAGCATGCCGAATATTACTTGGAATGTGAATTGGAACGAAATCGCCAATAGATAAGACCATTTTACAATTTGGACCCAAGTTAGAAGCAGAGCCTAAGGTGTAAATTATTGATAGTCCATATCTCGGAAGCTATAAGAGATAATGCAATTTCGCAACCGGCAATGTAATTAGCATGCCGAATATCACTTGGAATGTGAATTGGGACGAAATCGCCAATAGATAAGACCATTTTACAATTTGGGCCCAAGTTAGAAGCAGAGCCTAAGGTGTAAATTATCGATAGTCCATATCTCGGAAACTATAAGAGATAATGCAATTTGGCAACCGGCAATGTAATTAGCATGCCGAATATTACTTGGAATGTGAATTGGAACGAAATCGGCAATAGATAAATAGAATTTAGGCCCAAGTTAGAAGCAGAGCCTAAGGTGTAAATTATCGATAGTCCATATCTCGGAAACTATAAGAGATAATGCAATTTGGCAACCGGCAATGTAATTAGCATGCCGAATATTACTTGGAATGTGAATTGGAACGAAATCGCCAATAGGTAAGACCATTTTACAATTTGGGCCCAAGTTAGAAGCAGAGCCTAAGGTGTAAATTATCGATAGTCCATATCTCGGAAACTATAAGAGATACTGCAATTTGGCAACCGGCAATGTAATTAGCATGCCGAATATTACTTGGAATGTGAATTGGAACGAAATCGCCAATAGATAAGACCATTTTACAATTTGGGAGCAAGTTAGAAGCAGAGCCTAAGGTGTAAATTATCGATAGTCCATATCTCGGAAACTATAATAGATAATGCAATTTGGCAACCGGCAATGTAATTAGCATGCCGAATATTACTTGGAATGTGAATTGGAACGAAATCGCCAATAGATAAGACCATTTTACAATTTGGGCCCAAGTTAGAAGCAGAGCCTATGGTGTAAATTATCGATAGTCCATATCTCGGAAACTATAAGAGATAATGCAATTTGGCAACCGGCAATGTAATTAGCATGCCCAATATTACTTGGAATGTGAATTGGAACGAAATCGCCAATAGATAAGACCATTTTACAATTTGGGCCCAAGTTAGAAGCAGAGCCTAAGGTGTAAATTATCGATAGTCCATATCTCGGAAACTATAAGAGATAATTCAATTTGGCAACCGGCAATGTAATTAGCACCAAGTTAGAAGCAGAGCCTAAGGTGTAAATTATCGATAGTCCATATCTCGGAAACTATAAGAGATAATGCAATTTGGCAACCGGCAATGTAATTAGCATGCCGAATATTACTTGGATTGTGAATTGGAACGAAATCGGCAATAGATAAATAGAATTTAGGCCCAAGTTAGAAGCAGAGCCTAAGGTGTAAATTATCGATAGTCCATATCTCGGAAACTATAAGAGATAATGCAATTTGGCAACCGGCAATGTAATTAGCATGCCGAATATTACTTGGAATGTGAATTGGAACGAAATCGCCAATAGGTAAGACCATTTTACAATTTGGGCCCAAGTTAGAAGCAGAGCCTAAGGTGTAAATTATCGATAGTCCATATCTCGGAAACTATAAGAGATAATGCAATTTGGTAACCGGCAATGTAATTAGCATGCCGAATATTACTTGGAATGTGAATTGGAACGAAATCGCCAATAGATAAGACCATTTTACAATTTGGGAGCAAGTTAGAAGCAGAGCCTAAGGTGTAAATAATCGATAGTCCATATCTCGGAAACTATAAGAGATAATGCAATTTGGCAACCGGCAATGTAATTAGCATGCCGAATATTACTTGGAATGTGAATTGGAACGAAATCGCCAATAGATAAGACCATTTTACAATTTGGGCCTAAGTTAGAAGCAGAGCCTATGGTGTAAATTATCGATAGTCCATATCTCGGAAACTATAAGAGATAATGCAATTTGGCAACCGGCAATGTAATTAGCATGCCGAATATTACTTGGAATGTGAATTGGAACGAAATCGCCAATAGATAAGACCATTTTACAATTTGGGCCCAAGTTAGAAGCAGAGCCTAAGGTGTAAATTATCGATAGTCCATATCTCGGAAACTATAAGAGATAATGCAATTTGGCAACCGGCAATGTAATTAGCATGCCGAATATTACTTGGAATGTGAATTGGAACGAAATCGCCAATAGATAAGACCATTTTACAATTTGGGCCCAAGTTAGAAGCAGAGCCTAAGGTGTAAATTATCGATAGTCCATATCTCGGAAACTATAAGAGATAATGCAATTTGGCAACCGGCAATGTAATTAGCATACCGAATATTACTTGGAATGTGAATTGGAACGAAATCGCCAATAGATAAGACCATTTTACAATTTGGGCCCAAGTTAGAAGCAGAGCCTAAGGTGTAAATTATCGATAGTCCATATCTCGGAAACTATAAGAGATAATGCAATTTCGCAACCGGCAATGTAATTAGCATGCCGAATATCACTTGGAATGTGAATTGGGACGAAATCGCCAATAGATAAGACCATTTTACAATTTGGGCCCAAGTTAGAAGCAGAGCCTAAGGTGTAAATTATCGATAGTCCATATCTCGGAAACTATAAGAGATAATGCAATTTGGCAACCGGCAATGTAATTAGCATGCCGAATATTACTTGGAATGTGAATTGGAACGAAATCGCCAATAGATAAGACCATTTTACAATTTGGGCCCAAGTTAGAAGCAGAGCCTAAGGTGTAAATTATCGATAGTCCATATCTCGGAAACTATAACAGATAATGCAATTTGGCAACCGGCAATGTAATTAGCATGCCGAATATTACTTGGAATGTGAATTGGAACGAAATCGCCAATAGATAAGACCATTTTACAATTTGGGCCCTAGTTAGAAGCAGAGCCTAAGGTGTAAATTATCGATAGTCCATATCTCGGAAACTATAAGAGATAATGCAATTTCGCAACCGGCAATGTAATTAGCATGCCGAATATTACTTGGAGTGTGAATTGGAACGAAATCGCCAATAGATAAGACCATTTTACAATTTGGGCCCAAGTTAGAAGCAGAGCCTAAGGTGTAAATTATCGATAGTCCATATCTCGGAAACTATAAGAGATAATGCAATTTGGCAACCGGCAATGTAATTAGCATGCCGAATATTACTTGGAATGTGAATTGGAACGAAATCGCCAATAGATAAGACCATTTTACAATTTGGGCCCAAGTTAGAAGCAGAGCCTAAGGTGTAAATTATCGATAGTCCATATCTCGGAAACTATAAGAGATAATGCAATTTGGCAACCGGCAATGTAATTAGCATGCCGAATATTACTTGGAATGTGAATTGGAACGAAATCGCCAATAGATAAGACCATTTTACAATTTGGGCCCAAGTTAGAAGCAGAGCCTAAGGTGTAAATTATTGATAGTCCATATCTCGGAAACTATAAGAGATAATGCAATTTCGCAACCGGCAATGTAATTAGCATGCCGAATATCACTTGGAATGTGAATTGGGACGAAATCGCCAATAGATAAGACCATTTTACAATTTGGGCCCAAGTTAGAAGCAGAGCCTAAGGTGTAAATTATCGATAGTCCATATCTCGGAAACTATAAGAGATAATGCAATTTGGCAACCGGCAATGTAATTAGCATGCCGAATATTACTTGGAATGTGAATTGGAACGAAATCGCCAATAGATAAGACCATTTTACAATTTGGGCCCAAGTTAGAAGCAGAGCCTAAGGTGTAAATTATCGATAGTCCATATCTCGGAAACTATAAGAGATAATGCAATTTGGCAACCGGCAATGTAATTAGCATGCCGAATATTACTTGGAATGTGAATTGGAACGAAATCGCCAATAGATAAAACCATTTTACAATTTGGGCCCAAGTTAGAAGCAGAACCTAAGGTGTAAATTATCGATAGTCTATATCTCGGAAACTATAAGAGATAATGCAATTTCGCAACCGGCAATGTAATTAGCATGCCGAATATTACTTGGAGTGTGAATTGGAACGAAATCGCCAATCGATAAGACCATTTTACAATTTGGGCCCAAGTTAGAAGCAGAGCCTAAGGTGTAAATTATCGATAGTCCATATCTCGGAAACTATAAGAGATAATGCAATTTGGCAACCGGCAATGTAATTAGCATGCCGAATATTACTTGGAATGTGAATTCGAACGAAATCGCCAATAGATAAGACCATTTTACAATTTGGGCCCAAGTTAGAAGCAGAGCCTAATGTGTAAATTATCGATAGTCCATATCTCGGAAACTATAAGAGATAATGCAATTTGGCAACCAGCAATGTAATTAGCATGCCGAATATTACTTGGAATGTGAATTGGAACGAAATCCCCAATAGATAAGACCATTTTACAATTTGGGCCCAAGTTAGAAGCAGAGCCTAAGGTGTAAATTATCGATAGTCCATATCTCGGAAACTATAAGAGATAATGCAATTTGGCAACCGGCAATGTAATTAGCATGCCGAATATTACTTGGAATGTGAATTGCAACTTAATCGCCAATAGATAAGACCATTTTACAATTTGGGCCCAAGTTAGAAGCAGAGCCTAAGGTGTAAATTATCGATAGTCCATATCTCGGAAACTATAAGAGATAATGCAATTTGGCAACCGGCAATGTAATTAGCATGCCGAATATTACTTGGAATGTGAATTGGAACGAAATCGCCAATAGATAAGACCATTTTACAATTTGGGAGCAAGTTAGAAGCAGAGCCTAAGGTGTAAATTATCGATAGTCCATATCTCGGAAACTATAAGAGATAATGCAATTTGGCAACCGGCAATGTAATTAGCATGCCGTATATTACTTGGAATGTGAATTGGAACGAAATCGCCAATAGATAAGACCATTTTACAATTTGGGCCCAAGTTAGAAGCAGAGCCTATGGTGTAAATTATCGATAGTCCATATCTCGGAAACTATAAGAGATAATGCAATTTGGCAACCGGCAATGTAATTAGCATGCCGAATATTACTTGGAATGTGAATTGGAACGAAATCGCCAATAGATAAGACCATTTTACAATTTGGGCCCAAGTTAGAAGCAGAGCCTAAGGTGTAAATTATCGATAGTCCATATCTCGGAAACTATAAGAGATAATGCAATTTGGCAACCGGCAATGTAATTAGCATGCCGAATATTACTTGGAATGTGAATTGGAACGAAATCGCCAATAGATAAGACCATTTTACAATTTGGGCCCAAGTTAGAAGCAGAGCCTAAGGTGTAAATTATCGATAGTCCATATCTCGGAAACTATAAGAGATAATGCAATTTGGCAACCGGCAATGTAATTAGCATGCCGAATATTACTTGGAATGTGAATTGGAACGAAATCGCCAATAGATAAGACCATTTTACAATTTGGGAGCAAGTTAGAAGCAGAGCCTAAGGTGTAAATTATCGATAGTCCATATCTCGGAAACTATAAGAGATAATGCAATTTGGCAACCGGCAATGTAATTAGCATGCCGAATATTACTTGGAATGTGAATTGGAACGAAATCGCCAATAGATAAGACCATTTTACAATTTGGGCCCAAGTTAGAAGCAGAGCCTATGGTGTAAATTATCGATAGTCCATATCTCGGAAACTATAAGAGATAATGCAATTTGGCAACCGGCAATGTAATTAGCATGCCGAATATTACTTGGAATGTGAATTGGAACGAAATCGCCAATAGATAAGACCATTTTACAATTTGGGCCCAAGTTAGAAGCAGAGCCTAAGGTGTAAATTATCGATAGTCCATATCTCGGAAACTATAAGAGATAATGCAATTTGGCAACCGGCAATGTAATTAGCATGCCGAATATTACTTGGAATGTGAATTGGAACGAAATCGCCAATAGATAAGACCATTTTACAATTTGGGCCCAAGTTAGAAGCAGAGCCTAAGGTGTAAATTATCGATAGTCCATATCTCGGAAACTATAAGAGATAATGCAATTTGGCAACCGGCAATGTAATTAGCATGCCGAATATTACTTGGAATGTGAATTGGAACGAAATCGCCAATAGATAAGACCATTTTACAATTTGGGCCCAAGTTAGAAGCAGAGCCTAAGGTGTAAATTATCGATAGTCCATATCTCGGAAACTATAAGAGATAATGCAATTTCGCAACCGGCAATGTAATTAGCATGCCGATTATCACTTGGAATGTGAATTGGGACGAAATCGCCAATAGATAAGACCATTTTACAATTTGGGCCCAAGTTAGAAGCAGAGCCTAAGGTGTAAATTATCGATAGTCCATATCTCGGAAACTATAAGAGATAATGCAATTTGGCAACCGGCAATGTAATTAGCATGCCGAATATTACTTGGAATGTGAATTGGAACGAAATCGCCAATAGATAAGACCATTTTACAATTTGGGCCCAAGTTAGAAGCAGAACCTAAGGTGTAAATTATCGATAGTCCATATCTCGGAAACTTTAAGAGATAATGCAATTTGGCAACCGGCAATGTAATTAGCATGCCGAATATTACTTGGAATCTGAATTGGAACGAAATCGCCAATAGATAAGACCATTTTACAATTTGGGCCCAAGTTAGAAGCAGAGCCTAAGGTGTAAATTATCGATAGTCCATATCTCGGAAACTATAAGAGATAATGCAGTTTCGCAACCGGCAATGTAATTAGCATGCCGAATATTACTTGGAGTGTGAATTGGAACGAAATCGCCAATAGATAAGACCATTTTACAATTTGGGCCCAAGTTAGAAGAAGAGCCTAAGGTGTAAATTATCGATAGTCCATATCTCGGAAACTATAAGAGATAATGCAATTTGGCAACCGGCAATGTAATTAGCATGCCGAATATTACTTGGAATGTGAATTGGAACGAAATCGCCAATAGATAAGACCATTTTACAATTTGGGCCCAAGTTAGAAGCAGAGCCTAATGTGTAAATTATCGATAGTCCATATCTCGGAAACTATAAGAGATAATGCAATTTGGCAACCGGCAATGTAATTAGCATGCCGAATATTACTTGGAATGTGAATTGGAACGAAATCCCCAATAGATAAGACCATTTTACAATTTGGGCCCAAGTTAGAAGCAGAGCCTAAGGTGTAAATTATCGATAGTCCATATCTCGGAAACTATAAGAGATAATGCAATTTGGCAACCGGCAATGTAATTAGCATGCCGAATATTACTTGGAATGTGAATTGCAACTTAATCGTCAATAGATAAGACCATTTTACAATTTGGGCCCAAGTTAGAAGCAGAGCCTAAGGTGTAAATTATCGATAGTCCATATCTCGGAAACTATAAGAGATAATGCAATTTGGCAACCGGCAATGTAATTAGCATGCCGAATATTACTTGGAATGTGAATTGGAACGAAATCGCCAATAGATAAGACCATTTTACAATTTGGGCACAAGTTAGAAGCAGAGCCTATGGTGTAAATTATCGATAGTCCATATCTCGGAAACTATAAGAGATAATGCAATTTGGCAACCGGCAATGTAATTAGCATGCCCAATATTACTTGGAATGTGAATTGGAACGAAATCGCCAATAGATAAAACCATTTTACAATTTGGGCCCAAGTTAGAAGCAGAGCCTAAGGTGTAAATTATCGATAGTCCATATCTCGGAAACTATAAGAGATAATTCAATTTGGCAACCGGCAATGTAATTAGCATGCCGAATATTACTTGGAATGTGAATTGGAACGAAATCGCCAATAGATAAGACCATTTTACAATTTGGGCCCAAGTTAGAAGCAGAGCCTAAGGTGTAAATTATCGATAGTCCATATCTCGGAAACTATAAGAGATAATGCAATTTGGCAACCGGCAATGTAATTAGCATGCCGAATATTACTTGGAATGTGAATTGGAACGAAATCGCCAATAGATAAGGCCATTTTACAATTTGGGAGCAAGTTAGAAGCAGAGCCTAAGGTGTAAATTATCGATAGTCCATATCTCGGAAACTATAAGAGATAATGCAATTTGGCAACCGGCAATGTAATTAGCATGCCGTATATTACTTGGAATGTGAATTGGAACGAAATCGCCAATAGATAAGACCATTTTACAATTTGGGCCCAAGTTAGAAGCAGAGCCTATGGTGTAAATTATCGATAGTCCATATCTCGGAAACTATAAGAGATAATGCAATTTGGCAACCGGCAATGTAATTAGCATGCCGAATATTACTTGGAATGTGAATTGGAACGAAATCGCCAATAGATAAGACCATTTTACAATTTGGGCCCAAGTTAGAAGCAGAGCCTAAGGTGTAAATTATCGATAGTCCATATCTCGGAAACTATAAGAGATAATGCAATTTGGCAACCGGCAATGTAATTAGCATGCCGAATATTACTTGGAATGTGAATTGGAACGAAATCGCCAATAGATAAGACCATTTTACAATTTGGACCCAAGTTAGAAGCAGAGCCTAAGGTGTAAATTATCGATAGTCCATATCTCGGAAACTATAAGAGATAATGCAATTTGGCAACCGGCAATGTAATTAGCATGCCGAATATTACTTGGAATGTGAATTGGAACGAAATCGCCAATAGATAAGGCCATTTTACAATTTGGGCCCAAGTTAGAAGCAGAGCCTAAGGTGTAAATTATCGATAGTCCATATCTCGGAAACTATAAGAGATAATGCAATTTCGCAACCGGCAATGTAATTAGCATGCCGAATATTACTTGGAGTATGAATTGGGACGAAATCGCCAATAGATAAGACCATTTTACAATTTGGGCCCAAGTTAGAAGCAGAGCCTAAGGTGTAAATTATCGATAGTCCATATCACGGAAACTATAAGAGATAATGCAATTTGGCAACCGGCAATGTAATTAGCATGCCGAATATTACTTGTAATGTGAATTGGAACGAAATCGCCAATAGATAAGACCATTTTACAATTTGGGCCCAAGTTAGAAGCAGAGCCTAAGGTGTAAATTATCGATAGTCCATATCTCGGAAACTATAAGAGATAATGCAATTTGGCAACCGGCAATGTAATTAGCATGCCGAATATTACTTGGAATGTGAATTGGAACGAAATCGCCAATAGATAAGACCATTTTACAATTTGGGCCCAAGTTAGAAGCAGAGCCTAAGGTGTAAATTATCGATAGTCCATATCTCGGAAACTATAAGAGATAATGCAATTTCGCAACCGGCAATGTAATTAGCATGCCGAATATTACTTGGAGTGTGAATTGGAACGAAATCGCCAATAGATAAGACCATTTTACAATTTGGGCCCAAGTTAGAAGAAGAGCCTAAGGTGTAAATTATCGATAGTCCATATCTCGGAAACTATAAGAGATAATGCAATTTGGCAACCGGCAATGTAATTAGCATGGCGA
Organism: Rhynchophorus ferrugineus; assembly: GCF_030347505.1. Taxonomy (NCBI): domain Eukaryota; kingdom Metazoa; phylum Arthropoda; class Insecta; order Coleoptera; family Curculionidae; genus Rhynchophorus; species Rhynchophorus ferrugineus. The sequence goes on along the minus strand of NW_027472987.1, from coordinate 35,279 downwards.
ATATTACTTGGAATGTGAATTGGAACGAAATCGCCAATAGATAAGACCATTTTACAATTTGGGCCCAAGTTAGAAGCAGAGCCTAATGTGTAAATTATCGATAGTCCATATCTCGGAAACTATAAGAGATAATGCAATTTGGCAACCGGCAATGTAATTAGCATGCCGAATATTACTTGGAATGTGAATTGGAACGAAATCCCCAATAGATAAGACCATTTTACAATTTGGGCCCAAGTTAGAAGCAGAGCCTAAGGTGTAAATTATCGATAGTCCATATCTCGGAAACTATAAGAGATAATGCAATTTGGCAACCGGCAATGTAATTAGCATGCCGAATATTACTTGGATTGTGAATTGCAACTTAATCGTCAATAGATAAGACCATTTTACAATTTGGGCCCAAGTTAGAAGCAGAGCCTAATGGGTAAATGATCGATAGTCCATATCTCGGAAACTATAAGAGATAATGCAATTTGGCAACCGGCAATGTAATTAGCATGCCGAATATTACTTGGAATGTGAATTGGAACGAAATCGCCAATAGATAAGACCATTTTACAATTTGGGCACAAGTTAGAAGCAGAGCCTATGGTGTAAATTATCGATAGTCCATATCTCGGAAACTATAAGAGATAATGCAATTTGGCAACCGGCAATGTAATTAGCATGCCCAATATTACTTGGAATGTGAATTGGAACGAAATCGCCAATAGATAAGACCATTTTACAATTTGGGCCCAAGTTAGAAGCAGAGCCTAAGGTGTAAATTATCGATAGTCCATATCTCGGAAACTATGAGAGATAATTCAATTTGGCAACCGGCAATGTAATTAGCATGTCGAATATTACTTGGAATGTGAATTGGAACGAAATCGCCAATAGATAAGACCATTTTACAATTTGGGCCCAAGTTAGAAGCAGAGCCTAAGGTGTAAATTATCGATAGTCCATATCTCGGAAACTATAAGAGATAATGCAATTTGGCAACCGGCAATGTAATTAGCATGCCGAATATTACTTGGAATGTGAATTGGAACGAAATCGCCAATAGATAAGGCCATTTTACAATTTGGGAGCAAGTTAGAAGCAGAGCCTAAGGTGTAAATTATCGATAGTCCATATCTCGGAAACTATAAGAGATAATGCAATTTGGCAACCGGCAATGTAATTAGCATGCCGTATATTACTTGGAATGTGAATTGGAACGAAATCGCCAATAGATAAGACCATTTTACAATTTGGGCCCAAGTTAGAAGCAGAGCCTATGGTGTAAATTATCGATAGTCCATATCTCGGAAACTATAAGAGATAATGCAATTTGGCAACCGGCAATGTAATTAGCATGCCGAATATTACTTGGAATGTGAATTGGAACGAAATCGCCAATAGATAAGACCATTTTACAATTTGGGCCCAAGTTAGAAGCAGAGCCTAAGGTGTAAATTATCGATAGTCCATATCTCGGAAACTATAAGAGATAATGCAATTTGGCAACCGGCAATGTAATTAGCATGCCGAATATTACTTGGAATGTGAATTGGAACGAAATCGCCAATAGATAAGACCATTTTACAATTTGGGCCCAAGTTAGAAGCAGAGCCTAAGGTGTAAATTATCGATAGTCCATATCTCGGAAACTATAAGAGATAATGCAATTTGGCAACCGGCAATGTAATTAGCATGCCGAATATTACTTGGAATGTGAATTGGAACGAAATCGCCAATAGATAAGGCCATTTTACAATTTGGGCCCAAGTTAGTAGCAGAGCCTAAGGTGTAAATTATCGATAGTCCATATCTCGGAAACTATAAGAGATAATGCAATTTCGCAACCGGCAATGTAATTAGCATGCCGATTATCACTTGGAATGTGAATTGGGACGAAATCGCCAATAGATAAGACCATTTTACAATTTGGGCCCAAGTTAGAAGCAGAGCCTAAGGTGTAAATTATCGATAGTCCATATCTCGGAAACTATAAGAGATAATGCAATTTGGCAACCGGCAATGTAATTAGCATGCCGAATATTACTTGGAATGTGAATTGGAACGAAATCGCCAATAGATAAGACCATTTTACAATTTGGGCCCAAGTTAGTAGCAGAGCCTAAGGTGTAAATTATCGATAGTCCATATCTCGGAAACTATAAGAGATAATGCAATTTGGCAACCGGCAATGTAATTAGCATGCCGAATATTACTTGGAATGTGAATTGGAACGAAATCGCCAATAGATAAGACCATTTTACAATTTGGGCCCAAGTTAGAAGCAGAGCCTAAGGTGTAAATTATCGATAGTCCATATCTCGGAAACTATAAGAGATAATGCAATTTGGCAACCGGCAATGTAATTAGCATGCCGAATATTACTTGGAATGTGAATTGGAACGAAATCGCCAATAGATAAGACCATTTTACAATTTGGGCCCAAGTTAGAAGCAGAGCCTAAGGTGTAAATTATCGATAGTCCATATCTCGGAAACTATAAGTGATAATGCAATTTGGCAACCGGCAATGTAATTAGCATGCCGAATATTACTTGGAATGTGAATTGGAACGAAATCGCCAATAGGTAAGACCATTTTACAATTTGGGCCCAAGTTAGAAGCAGAGCCTAAGGTGTAAATTATCGATAGTCCATATCTCGGAAACTATAAGAGATCATGCAATTTGGCAACCGGCAATGTAATTAGCATGCCGAATATTACTTATAATGTGAATTGGAACGAAATCGCCAATAGATAAGACCATTTTACAATTTGGGCCCAAGTTAGAAGCAGAGCCTAAGGTGTAAATTATCGATAGTCCATATCTCGGAAACTATAAGAGATAATGCAATTTGGCAACCGGCAATGTAATTAGCATGCCGAATATTACTTGGAATGTGAATTGGAACGAAATCGCCAATAGATAAGACCATTTTACAATTTGGGCCCAAGTTAGAAGCAGAGCCTAAGGTGTAAATTATCGATAGTCCATAACTCGGAAACTATAAGAGATCATGCAATTTGGCAACCGGCAATGTAATTAGCATGCCGAATATTACTTGGAATGTGAATTGGAACGAAATCGCCAATAGATAAGGCCATTTTACAATTTGGGCCCAAGTTAGAAGCAGAGCCTATGGTGTAAATTATCGATAGTCCATATCTCGGAAACTATAAGAGATAAAGCAATTTGGCAACCGGCAATGTAATTAGCATGCCGAATATTACTTGGAATGTGAATTGGAACGAAATCGCCAATAGATAAGACCATTTTACAATTTGGGCCCAAGTTAGAAGCAGAGCCTAAGGTGTAAATTATCGATAGTCCATATCTCGAAAACTATAAGAGTTAATGCAATTTGGCAACCGGCAATGTAATTAGCATGCCGAATATTACTTGGATTGTGAATTGGAACGAAATCGCCAATAGATAAGACCATTTTACAATTTGGGCCCAAGTTAGAAGCAGAGCCTAAGGTGTAAATTATCGATAGTCCATATCTCGGAAACTATAAGAGATAATGCAATTTGGCAACCGGCAATGTAATTAGCATGCCGAATATTACTTGGAATGTGAACTGGAACGAAATTGCCAATAGATAAGACCATTTTACAATTTGGGCCCAAGTTAGAAGCAGAGCCTAAGGTGTAAATTATCGATAGTCCATATCTCTGAAACTATAAGAGATAATGCAATTTCGCAACCGGCAATGTAATTAGCATGCCGAATATTACTTGGAATGTGAATTGGGACGAAATCGCCAATAGATAAGGCCATTTTACAATTTGGGCCCAAGTTAGAAGCAGCGCCTAAGGTGTAAATTATCGATAGTCCATATCTCGGAAACTATAAGAGATAATGCAATTTGGCAACCGGCAATGTAATTAGCATGCCGAATATTACTTGGAATGTGAATTGGAACGAAATCGCCAATAGATAAGACCATTTTACAATTTGGGACCAAGTTAGAAGCAGAGCCTAAGGTGTAAATTATTGATAGTCCATATCTCGGAAACTATAAGAGATAATGCAATTTCGCAACCGGCAATGTAATTAGCATGCCGAATATTACTAGGAGTGTGAATTGGAACGAAATCGCCAATAGATAAGACCATTTTACAATTTGGGACCAAGTTAGAAGCAGAGCCTAAGGTGTAAATTATTGATAGTCCATATCTCGGAAACTATAAGAGATAATGCAATTTCGCAACCGGCAATGTAATTAGCATGCCGAATATTACTAGGAGTATGAATTGGAACGAAATCGCCAATAGATAAGACCATTTTACAATTTGGGCCCAAGTTAGAAGCAGAGCCTAAGGTGTTAATTATCGATAGTCCATATCTCGGAAACTATAAGAGATAATGCAACTTGGCCACCGGCAATGTAATTAGCATGCCGAATATTACTTGGAATGTGAATTGGAACGAAATCGCCAATAGATAAGACCATTTTACAATTTGGGCCCAAGTTAGAAGCAGAGCCTAAGGTGTAAATTATCGATAGTCCATATCTCGGAAACTATAAGAGATAATGCAATTTGGCAACCGGCAATGTAATTAGCATGCCGAATATTACTTGGAATGTGAATTGGAACGAAATCGCCAATAGATAAGACCATTTTACAATTCGGGCCCAAGTTAGAAGCAGAGCCTAAGGTGTAAATTATCGATAGTCCATATCTCGGAAACTATAAGAGATAATGCAATTTGGCAACCGGCAATGTAATTAGCATGCCGAATATTACTTGGAATGTGAATTGGAACGAAATCGCCAATAGATAAGACCATTTTACAATTTGGGCCCAAGTTAGAATCAGAGCCTAAGGTGTAAATTATCGATAGTCCATGTCTCGGAAACTATAAGAGATAATGCAATTTGGCAACCGGCAATGTAATTAGCATGCCGAATATTACTTGGAATGTGAATTGGAATGAAATCGCCAATAGATAAGGCCATTTTACAATTTGGGCCCAAGTTAGAAGCAGAGCCTAAGGTGTAAATTAACGATAGTCCATATCTCGGAAACTATAAGAGATAATGCAATTTGGCAACCGGCAATGTAATTAGCATGCCGAATATTACTTGGAATGTGAATTGGAACGAAATCGCCAATAGATAAGACCATTTTACAATTTGGGCCCAAGTTAGAAGCAGAGCCTAAGGTGTAAATTATCGATAGTCCATATCTCGGAAACTATAAGAGATAATGCAATTTGGCAACCGGCAATGTAATTAGCATGCCGAATATTACTTGGAATGTGAATTGGAACGAAATCGCCAATAGATAAGACCATTTTACAATTTGGGCCCAAGTTAGAAGCAGAGCCTAAGGTGTAAATTATCGATAGTCCATATCTCGGAAACTATAAGAGATAATGCAATTTGGCAACCGGCAATGTAATTAGCATGCCGAATATTACTTGGAATGTGAATTGGAACGAAATCGCCAATAGATAAGACCATTTTACAATTTGGGCCCAAGTTAGAAGCAGAGCCTAAGGTGTAAATTATCGATAGTCCATATCTCGGAAACTATTAGAGATAATGCAATTTGGCAACCGGCAATGTAATTAGCATGCCGAATATTACTTGGAATGTGAATTGGAACGAAATCGCCAATAGATAAGACCATTTTACAATTTGGGCCCAAGTTAGAAGCAGAGCCTAAGGTGTAAATTATTGATAGTCCATATCTCGGAAACTATAAGAGATAATGCAATTTCGCAACCGGCAATGTAATTAGCATGCCGAATATCACTTGGAATGTGAATTGGGACGAAATCGCCAATAGATAAGGCCATTTTACAATTTGGGCCCAAGTTAGAAGCAGAGCCTAAGGTGTAAATTATCGATAGTCCATATCTCGGAAACTATAAGAGATAATGCAATTTGGCAACCGGAAATGTAATTAGCATGCCGAATATTACTTGGAATGTGAATTGGAACGAAATCGCCAATAGATAAGACCATTTTACAATTTGGACCCAAGTTAGAAGCAGAGCCTAAGGTGTAAATTATTGATAGTCCATATCTCGGAAACTATAAGAGATAATGCAATTTCGCAACCGGCAATGTAATTAGCATGCCGAATATCACTTGGAATGTGAATTGGGACGAAATCGCCAATAGGTAAGACCATTTTACAATTTGGGCCCGAGTTAGAAGCAGAGCCTAAGGTGTAAATTATCGATAGTCCATATCTCGGAAACTATAAGAGATAATGCAATTTGGCAACCGGCAATGTAATTAGCATGCCGAATATTACTTGGAATGTGAATTGGAACAAAATCGCCAATAGATAAGACCATTTTACAATTTGGGCCCAAGTTAGAAGCAGAGCCTAAGGTGTAATTTATCGATAGTCCATATCTCGGAAACTATAAGAGATAATGCAATTTGGCAACCGGCAATGTAATTAGCATGCCGAATATTACTTGGAATCTGAATTGGGACGAAATCGCCAATAGGTAAGACCATTTTACAATTTGGGCCCAAGTTAGAAGCAGAGCCTAAGGTGTAAATTATCGATAGTCCATATCTCGGAAACTATAAGAGATAATGCAATTTGGCAACCGGCAATGTAATTAGCATGCCGAATATTACTTGGAATGTGAATTGGAACGAAATCGCCAATAGATAAGACCATTTTACAATTTGGGAGCAAGTTAGAAGCAGAGCCTAAGGTGTAAATTATCGATAGTCCATATCTCGGAAACTATAAGAGATAATGCAATTTGGCAACCGGCAATGTAATTAGCATGCCGAATATTACTTGGAATGTGAATTGGAACGAAATCGCCAATAGATAAGACCATTTTACAATTTGGGCCCAAGTTAGAAGCAGAGCCTATGGTGTAAATTATCGATAGTCCATATCTCGGAAACTATAAGAGATAATGCAATTTGGCAACCGGCAATGTAATTAGCATGCCCAATATTACTTGGAATGTGAATTGGAACGAAATCGCCAATAGATAAGACCATTTTACAATTTGGGCCCAAGTTAGAAGCAGAGCCAAAGGTGTAAATTATCGATAGTCCATATCTCGGAAACTATAAGAGATAATTCAATTTGGCAACCGGCAATGTAATTAGCATGCCGAATATTACTTGGAATGTGAATTGGGACGAAATCGCCAATAGATAAGACCATTTTACAATTTGGGCCCAAGTTAGAAGCAGAGCCTAAGGTGTAAATTATCGATAGTCCATATCTCGGAAACTATAAGAGATAATGCAATTTGGCAACCGGAAATGTAATTAGCATGCCGAATATTACTTGGAATGTGAATTGGAACGAAATCGCCAATAGATAAGACCATTTTACAATTTGGACCCAAGTTAGAAGCAGAGCCTAAGGTGTAAATTATTGATAGTCCATATCTCGGAAACTATAAGAGATAATGCAATTTCGCAACCGGCAATGTAATTAGCATGCCGAATATCACTTGGAATGTGAATTGGGACGAAATCGCCAATAGGTAAGACCATTTTACAATTTGGGCCCGAGTTAGAAGCAGAGCCTAAGGTGTAAATTATCGATAGTCCATATCTCGGAAACTATAAGAGATAATGCAATTTGGCAACCGGCAATGTAATTAGCATGCCGAATATTACTTGGAATGTGAATTGGAACGAAATCGCCAATAGATAAGACCATTTTACAATTTGGGCCCAAGTTAGAAGCAGAGCCTAAGGTGTAATTTATCGATAGTCCATATCTCGGAAACTATAAGAGATAATGCAATTTGGCAACCGGCAATGTAATTAGCATGCCGAATATTACTTGGAATGTGAATTGGGACGAAATCGCCAATAGGTAAGACCATTTTACAATTTGGGCCCAAGTTAGAAGCAGAGCCTAAGGTGTAAATTATCGATAGTCCATATCTCGGAAACTATAAGAAATAATGCAATTTGGCAACCGGCAATGTAATTAGCATGCCGAATATTACTTGGAATGTGAATTGGAACGAAATCGCTAGGTTCGTCCATCGATCGCCAATAGATAAGACCATTTTACAATTTGGGCCCAAGTTAGAAGCAGAGCCTATGGTGTAAATTATCGATAGTCCATATCTCGGAAACTATAAGAGATAATGCAATTTGGCAACCGGCAATGTAATTAGCATGCCCAATATTACTTGGAATGTGAATTGGAACGAAATCGCCAATAGATAAGACCATTTTACAATTTGGGCCCAAGTTAGAAGCAGAGCCAAAGGTGTAAATTATCGATAGTCCATATCTCGGAAACTATAAGAGATAATTCAATTTGGCAACCGGCAATGTAATTAGCATGCCGAATATTACTTGGAATGTGAATTGGAACGAAATCGCCAATAGATAAGACCATTCTACAATTTGGGCCCAAGTTAGAAGCAGAGCCTAAGGTGTAAATTATCGATAGTCCATATCTCGGAAACTATAAGAGATAATGCAATTTGGCAACCGGCAATGTAATTAGCATGCCGAATATTACTTTTAATGTGAATTGGAACGAAATCGCCAATAGATAAGACCATTTTACAATTTGGGAGCAAGTTAGAAGCAGAGCCTAAGGTGTAAATTATCGATAGTCCATATCTCGGAAACTATAAGAGATAATGCAATTTGGCAACCGGCAATGTAATTAGCATGCCGAATATTACTTGGAATGTGAATTGGAACGAAATCGCCAATAGATAAGACCATTTTACAATTTGGGCCCAAGTTAGAAGCAGAGCCTATGGTGTAAATTATCGATAGTCCATATCTCGGAAACTATAAGAGATAATGCAATTTGGCAACCGGCAATGTAATTAGCATGCCGAATATTACTTGGAATGTGAATTGGAACGAAATCGCCAATAGATTAGACCATTTTACAATTTGGGCCCAAGTTAGAAGCAGAGCCTAAGGTGTAAATTATCGATAGTCCATATCTCGGAAACTATAAGAGATAATGCAATTTGGCAACCGGCAATGTAATTAGCATGCCGAATATTACTTGGAATGTGAATTGGAACGAAATCGCCAATGGATAAGACCATTTTACAATTTGGGCCCAAGTTAGAAGCAGAGCCTAAGGTGTAAATTATTGATAGTCCATATCTCGGAAACTATAAGAGATAATGCAATTTCGCAACCGGCAATGTAATTAGCATTCCAAATATCACTTGAAATGTGAATTGGGACGAAATCGCCAATAGATAAGACCATTTTACAATTTGGGCCCAAGTTAGAAGCAGAGCCTAAGGTGTAAATTATCGATAGTCCATATCTCGGAAACTATAAGAGATAATGCAATTTGGCAACCGGCAATGTAATTAGCATGCCGAATATTACTTGGAATGTGAATTGGAACGAAATCGCCAATAGATAAGACCATTTTACAATTTGGGCCCAAGTTAGAAACAGTGCCTAAGGTGTAAATTATCGATAGTCCATATCTCGGAAACTATAAGAGATAATGCAATTTGGCAACCGGCAATGTAATTAGCATGCCGAATATTACTTGGAATGTGAATTGGAACGAAATCGCCAATAGATAAGACCATTTTACAATTTGGGCCCAAGTTAGAAGCAGAGCCTAAGGTGTAAATTATCGATAGTCCATATCTCGGAAACTATAAGAGATAATGTAATTTCGCTACCGGCAATGTAATTAGCATGCCGAATATTACTTGGAGTGTGAATTGGAACGAAATCGCCAATAGATAAGACCATTTTACAATTTGGGCCCAAGTTAGAAGCAGAGCCTAAGGTGTAAGTTATCGATAGTCCATATCTCGGAAACTATAAGAGATAATGCAATTTGGCAACCGGCAATGTAATTAGCATGCCGAATATTACTTGGACTGTGAATTGGAACGAAATCGCCAATAGATAAGACCATTTTACAATTTGGGCCCAAGTTAGAAGCAGAGCCTAAGGTGTAAATTATCGATAGTCCATATCTCGGAAACTATAAGAGATAATGCAATTTGGCAACCGGCAATGTAATTAGCATGCCGAATATTACTTGGAATGTGAATTGCAACTAAATCGCCAATAGATAAGACCATTTTACAATTTGGGCCCAAGTTAGAAGCAGAGCCTAAGGTGTAAATTATCGATAGTCCATATCTCGGAAACTATAAGAGATAATGCAATTTGGCAACCGGCAATGTAATTAGCATGCCGAATATTACTTGGAATGTGAATTGGAACGAAATCGCCAATAGATAAGACCATTTTACAATTTGGGCCCAAGTTAGAAGCAGAGCCTAAGGTGTAAATTATTGATAGTCCATATCTCGGAAACTATAAGAGATAATGCAATTTCGCAACCGGCAATGTAATTAGCATGCCGAATATCACTTGGAATGTGAATTGGGACGAAATCGCCAATAGATAAGACCATTTTACAATTTGGGCCCAAGTTAGAAGCAGAGCCTAAGGTGTAAATTATCGATAGTCCATATCTCGGAAACTATAAGAGATAATGCAATTTGGCAACCGGCAATGTAATTAGCATGCCGAATATTACTTGGATTGTGAATTGGAACGAAATCGCCAATAGATAAGACCATTTTACAATTTGGGCCCAAGTTAGAAGCAGAGCCTAAGGTGTAAATTATCGATAGTCCATATCTCGGAAACTATAAGAGATAATGCAATTTGGCAACCGGCAATGTAATTAGCATGCCGAATATTACTTGGAATGTGAATTGGAACGAAATCGCCAATAGGTAAGACCATTTTACAATTTGGGCCCAAGTTAGAAGCAGAGCCTAAGGTGTAAATTATCGATAGTCCATATCTCGGAAACTATAAGAGATAATTCAATTTGGCAACCGGCAATGTAATTAGAATGCCGAATATTACTTGGAATGTGAATTTGAACGAAATCGCCAATAGATAAGACCATTTTACAATTTGGGCCCAAGTTAGAAGCAGAGCCTAAGGTGTAAATTATCGATAGTCCATATCTCGGAAACTATAAGAGATAATGCAATTTGGCAACCGGCAATGTAATTAGCATGCCGAATATTACTTGGAATGTGAATTGGAACGAAATCGCCAATAGATAAGACCATTTTACAATTTGGGCCCAAGTTAGAAGCAGAGCCTAAGGTGTAAATTATTGATAGTCCATATCTCGGAAACTATAAGAGATAATGCAATTTCGCAACCGGCAATGTAATTAGCATTCCGAATATCACTTGGAATGTGAATTGGGACGAAATCGCCAATAGATAAGACCATTTTACAATTTGGGCCCAAGTTAGAAGCAGAGCCTAAGGTGTAAATTATCGATAGTCCATATCTCGGAAACTATAAGAGATAATGCAATTTGGCAACCGGCAATGTAATTAGCATGCCGAATATTACTTGGAATGTGAATTGGAACGAAATCGCCAATAGATAAGACCATTTTACAATTTGGGCCCAAGTTAGAAGCAGAGCCTAAGGTGTAAATTATCGATAGTCCATATCTCGGAAACTATAAGAGATAATGCAATTTGGCAACCGGCAATGTAATTAGCATGCCGAATATTACTTGGAATGTGAATTGGAACGAAATCGCCAATAGAAAAGACCATTTTACAATTTGGGCCCAAGTTAGAAGCAGAGCCTAAGGTGTAAATTATCGATAGTCCATATCTCGGAAACTATAAGAGATAATGCAATTTGGCAACCGGCAATGTAATTAGCATGCCGAATATTACTTGGAATGTGAATTGGAACGAAATCGCCAATAGATAAGACCATTTTACAATTTGGGCCCAAGTTAGAAGCAGAGCCTAAGGTGTAAATTATCGATAGTCCATATCTCGGAAACTATAAGAGATAATGCAATTTGGCAACCGGCAATGTAATTAGCATGCCGAATATTACTTGGAATGTGAATTGGAACGAAATCGCCAATAGATAAGACCATTTTACAATTTGGGCCCAAGTTAGAAACAGTGCCTAAGGTGTAAATTATCGATAGTCCATATCTCGGAAACTATAAGAGATAATGCAATTTGGCAACCGGCAATGTAATTAGCATGCCGAATATTACTTGGAATGTGAATTGGAACGAAATCGCCAATAGATAAGACCATTTTACAATTTGGGCCCAAGTTAGAAGCAGAGCCTAAGGTGTAAATTATCGATAGTCCATATCTCGGAAACTATAAGAGATAATGTAATTTCGCTACCGGCAATGTAATTAGCATGCCGAATATTACTTGGAGTGTGAATTGGAACGAAATCGCCAATAGATAAGACCATTTTACAATTTGGGCCCAAGTTAGAAGCAGAGCCTAAGGTGTAAGTTACCGATAGTCCATATCTCGGAAACTATAAGAGATAATGCAATTTGGCAACCGGCAATGTAATTAGCATGCCGAATATTACTTGGAATGTGAATTGGAACGAAATCGCCAATAGATAAGACCATTTTACAATTTGGGCCCAAGTTAGAAGCAGAGCCTAAGGTGTAAATTATCGATAGTCCATATCTCGGAAACTATAAGAGATAATGCAATTTGGCAACCGGCAATGTAATTAGCATGCCGAATATTACTTGGACTGTGAATTGGAACGAAATCGCCAATAGATAAGACCATTTTACAATTTGGGCCCAAGTTAGAAGCAGAGCCTAAGGTGTAAATTATCGATAGTCCATATCTCGGAAACTATAAGAGATAATGCAATTTGGCAACCGGCAATGTAATTAGCATGCCGAATATTACTTGGAATGTGAATTGCAACTAAATCGCCAATAGATAAGACCATTTTACAATTTGGGCCCAAGTTAGAAGCAGAGCCTAAGGTGTAAATTATCGATAGTCCATATCTCGGAAACTATAAGAGATAATGCAATTTGGCAACCGGCAATGTAATTAGCATGCCGAATATTACTTGGAATGTGAATTGGAACGAAATCGCCAATAGATAAGACCATTTTACAATTTGGGCCCAAGTTAGAAGCAGAGCCTAAGGTGTAAATTATTGATAGTCCATATCTCGGAAACTATAAGAGATAATGCAATTTCGCAACCGGCAATGTAATTAGCATGCCGAATATCACTTGGAATGTGAATTGGGACGAAATCGCCAATAGATAAGACCATTTTACAATTTGGGCCCAAGTTAGAAGCAGAGCCTAAGGTGTAAATTATCGATAGTCCATATCTCGGAAACTATAAGAGATAATGCAATTTGGCAACCGGCAATGTAATTAGCATGCCGAATATTACTTGGAATGTGAATTGGAACGAAATCGCCAATAGATAAGACCATTTTACAATTTGGGCCCAAGTTAGAAGCAGAGCCTAAGGTGTAAATTATCGATAGTCCATATCTCGGAAACTATAAGAGATAATGCAATTTGGCAACCGGCAATGTAATTAGCATGCCGAATATTACTTGGAATGTGAATTGGAACGAAATCGCCAATAGGTAAGACCATTTTACAATTTGGGCCCAAGTTAGAAGCAGAGCCTAAGGTGTAAATTATCGATAGTCCATATCTCGGAAACTATAAGAGATAATTCAATTTGGCAACCGGCAATGTAATTAGAATGCCGAATATTACTTGGAATGTGAATTTGAACGAAATCGCCAATAGATAAGACCATTTTACAATTTGGGCCCAAGTTAGAAGCAGAGCCTAAGGTGTAAATTATCGATAGTCCATATCTCGGAAACTATAAGAGATAATGCAATTTGGCAACCGGCAATGTAATTAGCATGCCGAATATTACTTGGAATGTGAATTGGAACGAAATCGCCAATAGATAAGACCATTTTACAATTTGGGCCCAAGTTAGAAGCAGAGCCTAAGGTGTAAATTATTGATAGTCCATATCTCGGAAACTATAAGAGATAATGCAATTTCGCAACCGGCAATGTAATTAGCATTCCGAATATCACTTGGAATGTGAATTGGGACGAAATCGCCAATAGATAAGACCATTTTACAATTTGGGCCCAAGTTAGAAGCAGAGCCTAAGGTGTAAATTATCGATAGTCCATATCTCGGAAACTATAAGAGATAATGCAATTTGGCAACCGGCAATGTAATTAGCATGCCGAATATTACTTGGAATGTGAATTGGAACGAAATCGCCAATAGATAAGACCATTTTACAATTTGGGCCCAAGTTAGAAGCAGAGCCTAAGGTGTAAATTATCGATAGTCCATATCTCGGAAACTATAAGAGATAATGCAATTTGGCAACCGGCAATGTAATTAGCATGCCGAATATTACTTGGAATGTGAATTGGAACGAAATCGCCAATAGATAAGACCATTTTACAATTTGGGCCCAAGTTAGAAGCAGAGCCTAAGGTGTAAATTATCGATAGTCCATATCTCGGAAACTATAAGAGATAATGCAATTTGGCAACCGGCAATGTAATTAGCATGCCGAATATTACTTGGAATGTGAATTGGAACGAAATCGCCAATAGATAAGACCATTTTACAATTTGGGCCCAAGTTAGAAGCAGAGCCTAAGGTGTAAATTATCGATAGTCCATATCTCGGAAACTATAAGAGATAATGCAATTTGGCAACCGGCAATGTAATTAGCATGCCGAATATTACTTGGAATGTGAATTGGAACGAAATCGCCAATAGATAAGGCCATTTTACAATTTGGGCCCAAGTTAGAAGCAGAGCCTAAGGTGTAAATTATCGATAGTCCATATCTCGGAAACTATAAGAGATAATGCAATTTCGCAACCGGCAATGTAATTAGCATGCCGATTATCACTTGGAATGTGAATTGGGACGAAATCGCCAATAGATAAGACCATTTTACAATTTGGGCCCAAGTTAGAAGTAGAGCCTAAGGTGTAAATTATCGATAGTCCATATCTCGGAAACTATAAGAGATAATGCAATTTGGCAACCGGCAATGTAATTAGCATGCCGAATATTACTTGGAATGTGAATTGGAACGAAATCGCCAATAGATAAGACCATTTTACAATTTGGGCCCAAGTTAGTAGCAGAGCCTAAGGTGTAAATTATCGATAGTCCATATCTCGGAAACTATAAGAGATAATGCAATTTGGCAACCGGCAATGTAATTAGCATGCCGAATATTACTTGGAATGTGAATTGGAACGAAATCGCCAATAGATAAGACCATTTTACAATTTGGGCCCAAGTTAGAAGCAGAGCCTAAGGTGTAAATTATCGATAGTCCATATCTCGGAAACTATAAGAGATAATGCAATTTGGCAACCGGCAATGTAATTAGCATGCCGAATATAACTTGGAATGTGAATTGGAACGAAATCGCCAATAGATAAGACCATTTTACAATTTGGGCCCAAGTTAGAAGCAGAGCCAAAGGTGTAAATTATCGATAGTCCATATCTCGGAAACTATAAGAGATAATGCAATTTGGCAACCGGCAATGTAATTAGCATGCCGAATATTACTTGGAATGTGAATTGCAACTAAATCGCCAATAGATAAGACCATTTTACAATTTGGGCCCAAGTAAGAAGCAGAGGCTAAGGTGTAAATTATCGATAGTCCATATCTCGGAAACTATAAGAGATAATGCAATTTGGCAACCGGCAATGTAATTAGCATGCCGAATATTACTTGGAATGTGAATTGGAACGAAATCGCCAATAGATAAGACCATTTTACAATTTAGGCCCAAGTTAGAAGCAGAGCCTAAGGTGTAAATTATTGATAGTCCATATCTCGGAAACTATAAGAGATAATGCAATTTCGCAACCGGCAATGTAATTAGCATGCCGAATATCACTTGGAATGTGAATTGGGACGAAATCGCCAATAGATAAGACCATTTTACAATTTGGGCCCAAGTTAGAAGCAGAGCCTAAGGTGTAAATTATCGATAGTCCATATCTCGGAAACTATAAGAGATAATGCAATTTGGCAACCGGCAATGTAGTTAGCATGCCGAATATTACTTGGAATGTGAATTGGAACGAAATCGCCAATAGATAAGACCATTTTACAATTTGGGCCCAAGTTAGAAGCAGAGCCTAAGGTGTAAATTATCGATAGTCCATATCTCGGAAACTATAAGTGATAATGCAATTTGGCAACCGGCAATGTAATTAGCATGCCGAATATTACTTGGAATGTGAATTGGAACGAAATCGCCAATAGGTAAGACCATTTTACAATTTGGGCCCAAGTTAGAAGCAGAGCCTAAGGTGTAAATTATCGATAGTCCATATCTCGGAAACTATAAGAGATAATTCAATTTGGCAACCGGTAATGTAATTAGCATGCCGAATATTACTTATAATGTGAATTGGAACGAAATCGCCAATAGATAAGACCATTTTACAATTTGGGCCCAAGTTAGAAGCAGAGCCTAAGGTGTAAATTATCGATAGTCCATATCTCGGAAACTATAAGAGATAATGCAATTTGGCAACCGGCAATGTAATTAGCATGCCGAATATTACTTGGAATGTGAATTGGAACGAAATCGCCAATAGATAAGACCATTTTACAATTTGGGCCCAAGTTAGAAGCAGAGCCTAAGGTGTAAATTATCGATAGTCCATAACTCGGAAACTATAAGAGATCATGCAATTTGGCAACCGGCAATGTAATTAGCATGCCGAATATTACTTGGAATGTGAATTGGAACGAAATCGCCAATAGATAAGGCCATTTTACAATTTGGGCCCAAGTTAGAAGCAGAGCCTATGGTGTAAATTATCGATAGTCCATATCTCGGAAACTATAAGAGATAAAGCAATTTGGCAACCGGCAATGTAATTAGCATGCCGAATATTACTTGGAATGTGAATTGGAACGAAATCGCCAATAGATAAGACCATTTTACAATTTGGGCCCAAGTTAGAAGCAGAGCCTAAGGTGTAAATTATCGATAGTCCATATCTCGGAAACTATAAGAGTTAATGCAATTTGGCAACCGGCAATGTAATTAGCATGCCGAATATTACTTGGATTGTGAATTGGAACGAAATCGCCAATAGATAAGACCATTTTACAATTTGGGCCCAAGTTAGAAGCAGAGCCTAAGGTGTAAATTATCGATAGTCCATATCTCGGAAACTATAAGAGATAATGCAATTTGGCAACCGGCAATGTAATTAGCATGCCGAATATTACTTGGAATGTGAACTGGAACGAAATTGCCAATAGATAAGACCATTTTACAATTTGGGCCCAAGTTAGAAGCAGAGCCTAAGGTGTAAATTATCGATAGTCCATATCTCTGAAACTATAAGAGATAATGCAATTTCGCAACCGGCAATGTAATTAGCATGCCGAATATTACTTGGAATGTGAATTGGGACGAAATCGCCAATAGATAAGGCCATTTTACAATTTGGGCCCAAGTTAGAAGCAGCGCCTAAGGTGTAAATTATCGATAGTCCATATCTCGGAAACTATAAGAGATAATGCAATTTGGCAACCGGCAATGTAATTAGCATGCCGAATATTACTTGGAATGTGAATTGGAACGAAATCGCCAATAGATAAGACCATTTTACAATTTGGGACCAAGTTAGAAGCAGAGCCTAAGGTGTAAATTATTGATAGTCCATATCTCGGAAACTATAAGAGATAATGCAATTTCGCAACCGGCAATGTAATTAGCATGCCGAATATTACTAGGAGTGTGAATTGGAACGAAATCGCCAATAGATAAGACCATTTTACAATTTGGGACCAAGTTAGAAGCAGAGCCTAAGGTGTAAATTATTGATAGTCCATATCTCGGAAACTATAAGAGATAATGCAATTTCGCAACCGGCAATGTAATTAGCATGCCGAATATTACTAGGAGTATGAATTGGAACGAAATCGCCAATAGATAAGACCATTTTACAATTTGGGCCCAAGTTAGAAGCAGAGCCTAAGGTGTAAATTATCGATAGTCCATATCTCGGAAACTATAAGAGATAATGCAACTTGGCCACCGGCAATGTAATTAGCATGCCGAATATTACTTGGAATGTGAATTGGAACGAAATCGCCAATAGATAAGACCATTTTACAATTTGGGCCCAAGTTAGAAGCAGAGCCTAAGGTGTAAATTATCGATAGTCCATATCTCGGAAACTATAAGAGATAATGCAATTTGGCAACCGGCAATGTAATTAGCATGCCGAATATTACTTGGAATGTGAATTGGAACGAAATCGCCAATAGATAAGACCATTTTACAATTCGGGCCCAAGTTAGAAGCAGAGCCTAAGGTGTAAATTATCGATAGTCCATATCTCGGAAACTATAAGAGATAATGCAATTTGGCAACCGGCAATGTAATTAGCATGCCGAATATTAATTGGAATGTGAATTGGAACGAAATCGCCAATAGATAAGACCATTTTACAATTTGGGCCCAAGTTAGAATCAGAGCCTAAGGTGTAAATTATCGATAGTCCATATCTCGGAAACTATAAGAGATAATGCAATTTGGCAACCGGCAATGTAATTAGCATGCCGAATATTACTTGGAATGTGAATTGGAACGAAATCGCCAATAGATAAGGCCATTTTACAATTTGGGCCCAAGTTAGAAGCAGAGCCTAAGGTGTAAATTAACGATAGTCCATATCTCGGAAACTATAAGAGATAATGCAATTTGGCAACCGGCAATGTAATTAGCATGCCGAATATTACTTGGAATGTGAATTGGAACGAAATCGCCAATAGATAAGACCATTTTACAATTTGGGCCCAAGTTAGAAGCAGAGCCTAAGGTGTAAATTATCGATAGTCCATATCTCGGAAACTATAAGAGATAATGCAATTTGGCAACCGGCAATGTAATTAGCATGCCGAATATTACTTGGAATGTGAATTGGAACGAAATCGCCAATAGATAAGACCATTTTACAATTTGGGCCCAAGTTAGAAGCAGAGCCTAAGGTGTAAATTATCGATAGTCCATATCTCGGAAACTATAAGAGATAATGCAATTTGGCAACCGGCAATGTAATTAGCATGCCGAATATTACTTGGAATGTGAATTGGAACGAAATCGCCAATAGATAAGACCATTTTACAATTTGGGCCCAAGTTAGAAGCAGAGCCTAAGGTGTAAATTATCGATAGTCCATATCTCGGAAACTATTAGAGATAATGCAATTTGGCAACCGGCAATGTAATTAGCATGCCGAATATTACTTGGAATGTGAATTGGAACGAAATCGCCAATAGATAAGACCATTTTACAATTTGGGCCCAAGTTAGAAGCAGAGCCTAAGGTGTAAATTATTGATAGTCCATATCTCGGAAACTATAAGAGATAATGCAATTTCGCAACCGGCAATGTAATTAGCATGCCGAATATCACTTGGAATGTGAATTGGGACGAAATCGCCAATAGATAAGGCCATTTTACAATTTGGGCCCAAGTTAGAAGCAGAGCCTAAGGTGTAAATTATCGATAGTCCATATCTCGGAAACTATAAGAGATAATGCAATTTGGCAACCGGCAATGTAATTAGCATGCCGAATATAACTTGGAATGTGAATTGGAACGAAATCGCCAATAGATAAGACCATTTTACAATTTGGGCCCAAGTTAGAAGCAGAGCCAAAGGTGTAAATTATCGATAGTCCATATCTCGGAAACTATAAGAGATAATGCAATTTGGCAACCGGCAATGTAATTAGCATGCCGAATATTACTTGGAATGTGAATTGCAACTAAATCGCCAATAGATAAGACCATTTTACAATTTGGGCCCAAGTTAGAAGCAGAGGCTAAGGTGTAAATTATCGATAGTCCATATCTCGGAAACTATAAGAGATAATGCAATTTGGCAACCGGCAATGTAATTAGCATGCCGAATATTACTTGGAATGTGAATTGGAACGAAATCGCCAATAGATAAGACCATTTTACAATTTAGGCCCAAGTTAGAAGCAGAGCCTAAGGTGTAAATTATTGATAGTCCATATCTCGGAAACTATAAGAGATAATGCAATTTCGCAACCGGCAATGTAATTAGCATGCCGAATATCACTTGGAATGTGAATTGGAACGAAATCGCCAATAGATAAGACCATTTTACAATTTGGGCCCAAGTTAGAAGCAGAGCCTAAGGTGTAAATTATCGATAGTCCATATCTCGGAAACTATAAGAGATAATGCAATTTGGCAACCGGCAATGTAATTAGCATGCCGAATATTACTTGGAATGTGAATTGGAACGAAATCGCCAATAGATAAGACCATTTTACAATTTGGGCCCAAGTTAGAAGCAGAGCCTAAGGTGTAAATTATCGATAGTCCATATCTCGGAAACTATAAGTGATAATGCAATTTGGCAACCGGCAATGTAATTAGCATGCCGAATATCACTTGGAATGTGAATTGGAACGAAATCGCCAATAGGTAAGACCATTTTACAATTTGGGCCCAAGTTAGAAGCAGAGCCTAAGGTGTAAATTATCGATAGTCCATATCTCGGAAACTATAAGAGATAATTCAATTTGGCAACCGGTAATGTAATTAGCATGCCGAATATTACTTGGAATGTGAATTGGAACGAAATCGCCAATAGATAAGACCATTTTACAATTTGGGCCCAAGTTAGAAGCTGAGCCTAAGGTGTAAATTATCGATAGTCCATATCTCGGAAACTATCAGGGATAATGCAATTTGGCAACCGGCAATGTAATTAGCATGCCGAATATTACTTGGAATGTGAATTGGAACGAAATCGCCAATAGGTAAGACCATTTTACAATTTGGGCCCAAGTTAGAAGCAGAGCCTAAGGTGTAAATTATCGATAGTCCATATCTCGGAAACTATAAGAGATAATTCAATTTGGCAACCGGTAATGTAATTAGCATGCCGAATATTACTTGGAATGTGAATTGGAACGAAATCGCCAATAGATAAGACCATTTTACAATTTGGGCCCAAGTTAGAAGCAGAGCCTAAGGTGTAATTTATCGATAGTCCATATCTCGGAAACTATAAGAGATAATGCAATTTGGCAACCGGCAATGTAATTAGCATGCCGAATATTACTTGGAATGTGAATTGGAACGAAATCGCCAATAGATAAGACCATTTTACAATTTGAGCACAAGTTAGAAGCAGAGCCTAAGGTGTAAATTATCGATAGTCCATAACTCGGAAACTATAAGAGATAATGCAATTTGGCAACCGGCAATGTAATTAGCATGCCGAATATTACTTGGAATGTGAATTGGAACGAAATCGCCAATAGATAAGACCATTTTACAATTTGGGCCCAAGTTAGAAGCAGAGCCTATGGTGTAAATTATCGATAGTCCATATCTCGGAAACTATAAGAGATAATGCAATTTGGCAACCGGCAATGTAATTAGCATGCCGAATATTACTTGGAATGTGAATTGGAACGAAATCGCCAATAGGTAAGACCATTTTACAATTTGGGCCCAAGTTAGAAGCAGAGCCTAAGGTGTAAATTATCGATAGTCCATATCTCGGAAACTATAAGAGATAATTCAATTTGGCAACCGGTAATGTAATTAGCATGCCGAATATTACTTGGAATGTGAATTGGAACGAAATCGCCAATAGATAAGACCATTTTACAATTTGGGCCCAAGTTAGAAGCAGAGCCTAAGGTGTAAATTATCGATAGTCCATATCTCGGAAACTATAAGAGATAATGCAATTTGGCAACCGGCAATGTAATTAGCATGCCGAATATTACTTGGAATGTGAATTGGAACGAAATCGCCAATAGGTAAGACCATTTTACAATTTGGGCCCAAGTTAGAAGCAGAGCCTAAGGTGTAAATTATCGATAGTCCATATCTCGGAAACTATAAGAAATAATGCAATTTGGCAACCGGCAATGTAATTAGCATGCCGAATATTACTTGGAATGTGAATTGGAACGAAATCGCCAATAGATAAGACCATTTTACAATTTGGGCCCAAGTTAGAAGCAGAGCCTATGGTGTAAATTATCGATAGTCCATATCTCGGAAACTATAAGAGATAATGCAATTTGGCAACCGGCAATGTAATTAGCATGCCGAATATTACTTGGAATGTGAATTGGAACGAAATCGCCAATAGATAAGACCATTTTACAATTTGGGCCCAAGTTAGAAGCAGAGCCTAAGGTGTAAATTATCGATAGTCCATATCTCGGAAACTATAAGAGTTAATGCAATTTGGCAACCGGCAATGTAATTAGCATGCCGAATATTACTTGGATTGTGAATTGGAACGAAATCGCCAATAGATAAGACCATTTTACAATTTGGGCCCAAGTTAGAAGCAGAGCCTATGGTGTAAATTATCGATAGTCCATATCTCGGAAACTATAAGAGATAATGCAATTTGGCAACCGGAAATGTAATTAGCATGCCGAATATTACTTGGAATGTGAATTGGAACTAAATTGCCAATAGATAAGGCCATTTTACAATTTGGGCCCAAGTTAGAAGCAGAGCCTAAGGTGTAAATTATCGATAGTCCATATCTCTGAAACTATAAGAGATAATGCAATTTCGCAACCGGCAATGTAATTAGCATGCCGAATATTACTTGGAATGTGAATTGGAACGAAATCGCCAATAGATAAGGCCATTTTACAATTTGGGCCCAAGTTAGAAGCAGCGCCTAAGGTGTAAATTATCGATAGTCCATATCTCGGAAACTATAAGAGATAATGCAATTTGGCAACCGGCAATGTAATTAGCATGCCGAATATTACTTGGAATGTGAATTGGAACGAAATCGCCAATAGATAAGACCATTTTACAATTTGGGACCAAGTTAGAAGCAGAGCCTAAGGTGTAAATTATTGATAGTCCATATCTCGGAAACTATAAGAGATAATGCAATTTCGCAACCGGCAATGTAATTAGCATGCCGAATATTACTAGGAGTGTGAATTGGAACGAAATCGCCAATAGATAAGACCATTTTACAATTTGGGCCCAAGTTAGAAGCAGAGCCTAAGGTGTAAATTATCGATAGTCCATATCTCGGAAACTATAAGTGATAATGCAATTTGGCAACCGGCAATGTAATTAGCATGCCGAATATTACTTGGAATGTGAATTGGAACGAAATCGCCAATAGATAAGACCATTTTACAATTTGGGCCCAAGTTAGAAGCGGAGCCTAAGGTGTAAATTATCGATAGTCCATATCTCGGAAACTATAAGAGATAATGCAACTTGGCCACCGGCAATGTAATTAGCATGCCGAATATTACTTGGAATGTGAATTGGAACGAAATCGCCAATAGATAAGACCATTTTACAATTTGGGCCCAAGTTAGAAGCAGAGCCTAAGGTGTAAATTATCGATAGTCCATATCTCGGAAACTATAAGAGATAATGCAATTTGGCAACCGGCAATGTAATTAGCATGCCGAATATTACTTGGAATGTGAATTGGAACGAAATCGCCAATAGATAAGACCATTTTACAATTCGGGCCCAAGTTAGAAGCAGAGCCTAAGGTGTAAATTATCGATAGTCCATATCTCGGAAACTATAAGAGATAATGCAATTTGGCAACCGGCAATGCAATTAGCATGCCGAATATTACTTGGAATGTGAATTGGAACGAAATCGCCAATAGATAAGACCATTTTACAATTTGGGCCCAAGTTAGAAGCAGAGCCTAAGGTGTAAATTATCGATAGTCCATATCTCGGAAACTATAAGAGATAATGCAATTTGGCAATCGGCAATGTAATTAGCATGCCGAATATTACTTGGAAAGTGAATTGGAACGAAATCGCCAATAGATAAGACCATTATACAATTTGGGCCCAAGTTAGAAGCATAGCCTAAGGTGTAAATTATCGATAGTCCATATCTCGGAAACTATAAGAGATAATGCAATTTGGCAACCGGCAATGTAATTAGCATGCCGAATATTACTTGGAATGTGAATTGGAACGAAATCGCCAATAGATAAGACCATTTTACAATTTGGGCCCAAGTTAGAATCAGAGCCTAAGGTGTAAATTATCGATAGTCCATATCTCGGAAACTATAAGAGATAATGCAATTTGGCAACCGGCAATGTAATTAGCATGCCGAATATTACTTGGAATGTGAATTGGAACGAAATCGCCAATAGATAAGGCCATTTTACAATTTGGGCCCAAGTTAGAAGCAGAGCCTAAGGTGTAAATTATCGATAGTCCATATCTCGGAAACTATAAGAGATAATGCAATTTGGCAACCGGCAATGTAATTAGCATGCCGAATATTACTTGGAATGTGAATTGGAACGAAATCGCCAATAGATAAGACCATTTTACAATTTGGGCCCAAGTTAGAAGCAGAGCCTAAGGTGTAAATTATCGATAGTCCATATCTCGGAAACTATAAGAGATAATGCAATTTGGCAACCGGCAATGTAATTAGCATGCCGAATATTACTTGGAATGTGAATTGGAACGAAATCGCTAATAGATAAGACCATTTTACAATTTGGGCCCAAGTTAGAAGCAGAGCCTAAGGTGTAAATTATCGATAGTCCATATCTCGGATACTATTAGAGATAATGCAATTTGGCAACCGGCAATGTAATTAGCATGCCGAATATTACTTGGAATGTGAATTGGAACGAAATCGCCAATAGATAAGACCATTTTACAATTTGGGCCCAAGTTAGAAGCAGAGCCTAAGGTGTAAATTATTGATAGTCCATATCTCGGAAACTATAAGAGATAATGCAATTTCGCAACCGGCAATGTAATTAGCATGCCGAATATCACTTGGAATGTGAATTGGGACGAAATCGCCAATAGATAAGACCATTTTACAATTTGGGCCCAAGTTAGAAGCAGAGCCTAAGGTGTAAATTATCGATAGTCCATATCTCGGAAACTATAAGAGATAATGCAATTTGGCAACCGGCAATGTAATTAGCATGCCGAATATTACTTGGAATGTGAATTGGAACGAAATTGCCAATAGATAAGACCATTTTACAATTTGGGCCCAAGTTAGAAGCAGAGCCTAAGGTGTAAATTATCGATAGTCCATATCTCGGAAACTATAAGAGATAATGCAATTTGGCAACCGGCAATGTAATTAGCATGCCGAATATTACTTGGAATGTGAATTGGAACGAAATCGCCAATAGATAAGACCATTTTACAATTTGGGCCCAGGTTAGAAGCAGAGACTAAGGTGTAAATTATCGATAGTCCATATCTCGGAAACTATAAGAGATAATGCAATTTGGCAACCGGCAATGTAATTAGCATGCCGAATATTACTTGGAATGTGAATTGGAACGAAATCGCCAATAGATAAGACCATTTTACAATTTGGACCCAAGTTAGAAGCAGAGCCTAAGGTGTAAATTATTGATAGTCCATATCTCGGAAACTATAAGAGATAATGCAATTTCGCAACCGGCAATGTAATTAGCATGCCGAATATCACTTGGAATGTGAATTGGGACGAAATCGCCAATAGATAAGACCATTTTACAATTTGGGCCCAAGTTAGAAGCAGAGCCTAAGGTGTAAATTATCGATAGTCCATATCTCGGAAACTATAAGAGATAATGCAATTTGGCAACCGGTAATGTAATTAGCATGCCGAATATTACTTGGAATGTGAATTGGAACGAAATCGCCAATAGATAAGACCATTTTACAATTTGGGCCCAAGTTAGAAGCAGAGCCTAAGGTGTAAATTATCGATAGTCCATATCTCGGAAACTATAAGAGATAATGCAATTTGGCAACCGGCAATGTAATTAGCATGCCGAATATTACTTGGAATGTGAATTGGAACGAAATCGCCAATAGATAAGACCATTTTACAATTTGG
The DNA here is from genome assembly GCF_030347505.1 of Rhynchophorus ferrugineus. Classification (NCBI taxonomy): domain Eukaryota; kingdom Metazoa; phylum Arthropoda; class Insecta; order Coleoptera; family Curculionidae; genus Rhynchophorus; species Rhynchophorus ferrugineus. Next base: position 9,509 of record NW_027472987.1, on the reverse strand, counting down.
GCCCAAGTTAGAAGCAGAGCCTAAGGTGTAAATTATCGATAGTCCATTATCTCGGAAACTATAAGAGATAATGCAATTTGGCAACCGGCAATGTAATTAGCATGCCGAATATTACTTGGAATGTGAATTGGAACGAAATCGCCAATAGGTAAGACCATTTTACAATTTGGGCCCAAGTTAGAAGCAGAGCCTAAGGTGTAAATTATCGATAGTCCATATCTCGGAAACTATAAGAGATAATTCAATTTGGCAACCGGCAATGTAATTAGCATGCCGAATATTACTTGGAATGTGAATTGGAACGAAATCGCCATAGATAAGACCATTTTACAATTTGGGCCCAAGTTAGAAGCAGAGCCTAAGGTGTAAATTATCGATAGTCCATATCTCGGAAACTATAAGAGATAATGCCAATTTGGCAACCGGCAAAGTAATTAGCATGCCGAATATACTTGGAATGTGAATTGGAACGAAATCGCCAATAGATAAGACGATTTTACAATTTGGGCCCAAGTTAGAAGCAGAGCCTAAGGTGTAAATTATCGATAGTCCATATCTCGGAAACTATAAGAAATAATGCAATTTGGCAACCGGCAATGTAATTAGCATGCCGAATATTACTTGGAATGTGAATTGGAACGAAATCGCCAATAGATAAGACCATTTTAACATTTGGGCCCAAGTTAGAAGCAGAGCCTAAGGTGTAAATTATCGATAGTCCATATCTCGGAAACTATAAGAGATAATGCAATTTGGCAACCGCAATGTAATTAGCATGCCGAATATTACTTGGAATGTGAATTGGAACGAAATCGCCAATAGATAAGGCCATTTTACAATTTGGGCCAAGTTAGAAGCAGAGCCTAAGGTGTAAATTAACGATAGTTAATATCTCGGAAACTATAAGAGATAATGCAATTTGGCAACCGCAATGTAATTAGCATGCCGAATATTACTTGGAATGTGAATTGGAACGAAATCGCCAATAGATAAGACCATTTTACAATTTGGGCCCAAGTTAGAAGCAGAGCTAAGGTGTAAATTATCGATAGTCCATAACTCGGAAACTATAAGAGTTAATGCAATTTGGCAACCGGCAATGTAATTAGCATGCCGAATATTACTTGGAATGTGAATTGGAACGAAATCGCCAATAGTTAAGACCATTTTACAATTTGGGCCCAAGTTAGAAGCAGAGCCTAAGGTGTAAATTATCGATAGTCCATATCTCGGAAACTATAAGAGTTAATGCAATTTGGCAACCGGCAATGTAATTAGCATGCCGAATATTACTTGGAATGTGAATTGGAACGAAATCGCCAATAGGTAAAACCATTTTACAATTTGGGCCCAAGTTAGAAGCAGAGCCTAAGGTGTAAATTATCGATAGTCCATATCTCGGAAACTATAAGAGATAATGCAATTTGGCAACCGGCAATGTAATTAGCATGCCGAATATTACTTGGAATGTGAATTGGAACGAAATCGCCAATATATAAGACCATTTTACAATTTGGGCCCAAGTTAGAAGCAGAGCCTAAGGTGTAAATTATCGATAGTCCATATCTCGGAAACTATAAGAGATAATGCAATTTGGCAACCGGCAATGTAATTAGCATGCCAAATATTACTTGGAATGTGAATTGGAACGAAATCGCCAATAGATAAGACCATTTTACAATTTGGGCCCAAGTTAGAAGCAGAGCCTAAGGTGTAAATTATCGATAGTCCATATCTCTGAAACTATAAGAGATAATGCAATTTCGCAAACGGCAATGTAATTAGCATGCCGAATATTACTTGGAATGTGAATTGGGACGAAATCGCCAATAGAGAAGACCATTTTACAATTTGGGCCCAAGTTAGAAGCAGAGCCTAAGGTGTAAATTATCGATAGTCCATATCTCGGAAACTATAAGAGATAATGCAATTTGGCAACCGGCAATGTAATTAGCATGCCGAATATTACTTGGAATGTGAATTGGAACGAAATCGCCAATAGATAAGGCCATTTTACAATTTGGGCCCAAGTTAGAAGCAGAGCCTAAGGTGTAAATTAACGATAGTTAATATCTCGGAAACTATAAGAGATAATGCAATTTGGCAAGCGGCAATGTAATTAGCATGCCGAATATTACTTGGAATGTGAATTGGAACGAAATCGCCAATAGATAAGACCATTTTACAATTTGGGCCCAAGTTAGAAGCAGAGCCTAAGGTGTAAATTATCGATAGTCCATATCTCGGAAACTATAAGAGATAATGCAATTTGGCAACCGGCAATGTAATTAGCATGCCGAATATTACTTGGAATGTGAATTGGAACGAAATCGCCAATAGATAAGACCATTTTACAATTTGGCCCAAGTTAGAAGCAGAGCCTAAGGTGTAAATTATCGATAGTCCATATCTCGGAAACTATAAGAGATAATGCAATTTGGCAACCGGCAATGTAATTAGCATGCCGAATATTACTTGGAATGTGAATTGGAACGAAATCGCCAATAGATAAGACCATTTTACAATTTGGGCCCAAGTTAGAAGCAGAGCCTAAGGTGTAAATTATCGATAGTCCATATCTCGGAAACTATAAGAGATAATGCAATTTGGCAACCGGCAATGTAATTAGCATGCCGAATATTACTTGGAATGTGAATTGGAACGAAATCGCCAATAGGTAAGACCATTTTACAATTTGGGCCCAAGTTAGAAGCAGAGCCTAAGGTGTAAATTATCGATAGTCCATATCTCGGAAACTATAAGAGATAATGCAATTTGGCAACCGCAAAGTAATTAGCATGCCGAATATTACTTGGAATGTGAATTGGAACGAAATCGCCAATAGATAAGACGATTTTACAATTTGGGCCCAAGTTAGAAGCAGAGCCTAAGGTGTAAATTATCGATAGTCCATATCTCGGAAACTATAAGAAATAATGCAATTTGGCAACCGGCAATGTAATTAGCATGCCGAATATTACTTGGAATGTGAATTGGAACGAAATCGCCAATAGATAAGACCATTTTAACATTTGGGCCCAAGTTAGAAGCAGAGCCTAAGGTGTAAATTATCGATAGTCCATATCTCGGAAACTATAGAGATAATGCAATTTGGCCACCGGCAATGTAATTAGCATGCCGAATATTACTTGGAATGTGAATTGGAACGAAATCGCCAATAGATAAGGCCATTTTACAATTTGGGCCCAAGTTAGAAGCAGAGCCTAAGGTGTAAATTAACGATAGTTAATATCTCGGAAACTATAAGAGATAATGCAATTTGGCAACCGGCAATGTAATTAGCATGCCGAATATTACTTGGAATGTGAATTGGAACGAAATCGCCAATAGATAAGACCATTTTACAATTTGGGCCCAAGTTAGAAGCAGAGCCTAAGGTGTAAATTATCGATAGTCCATAACTCGGAAACTATAAGAGTTAATGCAATTTGGCAACCGGCAATGTAATTAGCATGCCGAATATTACTTGGAATGTGAATTGGAACGAAAATCGCCAATAGATAAGACCATTTTACAATTTGGGCCCAAGTTAGAAGCAGAGCCTAAGGTGTAAATTATCGATAGTCCATATCTCGGAAACTATAAGAGATAATGCAATTTGGCAACCAGCAATGTAATTAGCATGCCGAATATTACTTGGAATGTGAATTGGAACGAAATCGCCAATAGATAAGACCATTTTACAATTTGGGCCCAAGTTAGAAGCAGAGCCTAAGGTGTAAATTATCGATAGTCCATATCTCTGAAACTATAAGAGATAATGCAATTTCGCAAACGGCAATGTAATTAGCATGCCGAATATTACTTGGAATGTGAATTGGGACGAAATCGCCAATAGAGAAGACCATTTTACAATTTGGGCCCAAGTTAGAAGCAGAGCCTAAGGTGTAAATTATCGATAGTCCATATCTCGGAAACTATAAGAGATAATGCAATTTGGCAACGGGCAATGTAATTAGCATGCCGAATATTACTTGGAATGTGAATTGGAACGAAATCGCCAATAGATAAGACCATTTTACAATTTGGGCCCAAGTAGAAGCAGAGCCTAAGGTGTAAATTATCGATAGTCCATATCTCGGAAACTATAAGAGTTAATGCAATTTGGCAACCGGCAATGTAATTAGCATGCCGAATATTACTTGGAATGTGAATTGGAACGAAATCGCCAATAGATAAGACCATTTTACAATTTGGGCCCAAGTTAGAAGCAGAGCCTAAGGTGTAAATTATCGATAGTCCATATCTCTGAAACTATAAGAGTTAATGCAATTTCGCAAACGGCAATGTAATTAGCATGCCGAATATTACTTGGAATGTGAATTGGGACGAAATCGCCAATAGAGAAGACCATTTTACAATTTGGGCCCAAGTTAGAAGCAGAGCCTAAGGTGTAAATTATCGATAGTCCATATCTCGGAAACTATAAGAGATAATGCAATTTGGCAACCGGCAATGTAATTAGCATGCCGAATATTACTTGGAATGTGAATTGGAACGAAATCGCCAATAGATAAGACCATTTTACAATTTGGGCCCAAGTTAGAAGCAGAGCCTAAGGTGTAAATTATCGATAGTCCATATCTCGGAAACTATAAGAGTTAATGCAATTTGGCAACCGGCAATGTAATTAGCATGCCGAATATTACTTGGAATGTGAATTGGAACGAAATCGCCAATAGATAAGACCATTTTACAATTTGGGCCCAAGTTTAAAAGCAGAGCCTAAGGTGTAAATTATCGATAGTCCATATCTCGGAAACTATAAGAGATAATGCAATTTGGCAACCGGCAATGTAATTAGCATGCCGAATATTACTTGGAATGTGAATTGGAACGAAATCGCCAATAGATAAGACCATTTTACAATTTGGGCCCAAGTTAGAAGCAGAGCCTAAGGTGTAAATTATCGATAGTCCATATCTCTGAAACTATAAGAGATAATGCAATTTCGCAAACGGCAATGTAATTAGCATGCCGAATATTACTTGGAATGTGAATTGGGACGAAATCGCCAATAGAGAAGACCATTTTACAATTTGGGCCCAAGTTAGAAGCAGAGCCTAAGGTGTAAATTATCGATAGTCCATATCTCGGAAACAATAAGAGATAATGCAATTTGGCAACCGGCAATGTAATTAGCATGCCGAATATTACTTGGAATGTGAATTGGAACGAAATCGCCAATAGATAAGACCATTTTACAATTTGGGCCCAAGTTAGAAGCAGAGCCTAAGGTGTAAATTATTGATAGTCCATATCTCGGAAACTATAAGAGATAATGCAATTTCGCAACCGGCAATGTAATTAGCATGCCGAATATCACTTGGAATGTGAATTGGGACGAAATCGCCAATAGATAAGACCATTTTACAATTTGGGCCCAAGTTAGAAGCAGAGCCTAAGGTGTAAATTATCGATAGTCCATATCTCGGAAACTATAAGAGATAATGCAATTTGGCAACTGGCAATGTAATTAGCATGCCGAATATTACTTGGAATGTGAATTGGAACAAAATCGCCAATAGATAAGACCATTTTACAATTTGGGCCCAAGTTAGAAGCAGAGCCTAAGATGTAAATTATCGATAGTCCGTATCTCGGAAACTATAAGAGATAATGCAATTTGGCAAACCGGCAATGTAATTAGCATGCCGAATATTACTTGGAATGTGAATTGGAACGAAATCGCCAATAGGTAAGACCATTTTACAATTTGGGCCCAAGTTAGAAGCAGAGCCTAAAGTGTAAATTATCGATAGTCCATATCTCGGAAACTATAAGAGATAATGCAATTTGGCAAACGGCAATGTAATTAGCATGCCGAATATTACTTGGAATGTGAATTGGAACGAAATCGCCAATAGATAAGACCATTTTACAATTTGGGCCCAAGTTAGAAGCAGAGCTTAAGGTGTAAATTATCGATAGTCCATATCTCGGAAACTATAAGAGATAATGCAATTTCGCAACCGGCAATGTAATTAGCATGCCGAATATCACTTGGAATGTGAATTGGGACGAAATCGCCAATAGATAAGACCATTTTACAATTTGGGCCCAAGTTAGAAGCAGAGCCTAAGGTGTAAATTATCGATAGTCCATATCTCGTAAACTATAAGAGATAATGCAATTTCGCAACCGGCAATGTAATTAGCATGCCGAATATTACTTGGAATGTGAATTGGAACGAAATCGCCAATAGATAAGACCATTTTACAATTTGGGCCCAAGTTAGAAGCAGAGCTTAAGGTGTAAATTATCGATAGTCTATATCTCGGAAACTCTAAGAGATAATGCAATTTCGCAACCGGCAATATAATTAGCATGCCGAATATCACTTGGAATGTGAATTGGAACGAAATCGCCAATAGATAAGACCATTTACAATTTGGGCCCAAGTTAGAAGCTGAGCCTAAGGTGTAAATTATTGATAGTCCATATCTCGGAAACTATAAGAGATAATGCAATTTCGCAACCGGCAATGTAATTAGCATGCCGAATATCACTTGGAATGTGAATTGGGACGAAATCGCCAATAGATAAGACCATTTTACAATTTGGGCCCAAGTTAGAAGCAGAGCCTAAGGTGTAAATTATCGATAGTCCATATCTCGGAAACTATAAGAGATAATGCAATTGGCAACCGGCAATGTAATTAGCATGCCGAATATTACTTGGAATGTGAATTGGAACGAAATCGCCAATAGATAAGACCATTTTACAATTTGGGCCCAAGTTAGAAGCAGAGCCTAAGGTGTAAATTATCGATAGTCCATATCTCGGAAACTATAAGAGATAATGCAATTTGGCAACCGGCAATGTAATTAGCATACCGAATATTACTTGGAATGTGAATTGGAACGAAATCGCCAATAGGTAAGGCCATTTTACAATTTGGGCCCAAGTTAGAAGCAGAGCCTATGGTGTAAATTATCGATAGTCCATATCTCGGAAACTATAAGAGATAATTCAATTTGGCAACCGGCAATGTAATTAGCATGCCGATTATTACTTGGAATGTGAATTGGAACGAAATCGCCAATAGATAAGACCATTTTACAATTTGGGCCCAAGTTAGAAGCAGAGCCTAAGGTGTAAATTATCGATAGTCCATATCTCGGAAACTATAAGAGATAATGCAATTTGGCAACCGGCAATGTAATTAGCATGCCGAATATTACTTGGAATGTGAATTGGAACGAAATCGCCAATAGATAAGACGATTTTACAATTTGGGCCCAAGTTAGAAGCAGAGCCTAAGGTGTAAATTATCGATAGTCCATATCTCGGAAACTATAAGAAATAATGCAATTTGGCAACCGGCAATGTAATTAGCATGCCGAATATTACTTGGAATGTGAATTGGAACGAAATCGCCAATAGATAAGACCATTTTACAATTTGGGCCCAAGTTAGAAGCAGAGCCTAAGGTGTAAATTATCGATAGTCCATATCTCGGAAACTATAAGAGATAATGCAATTTGGCAACCGGCAATGTAATTAGCATGCCGAATATTACTTGGAATGTGAATTGGAACGAAATCGCCAATAGATAAGACCATTTTACAATTTGGGCCCAAGTTAGAAGCAGAGCCTAAGGTGTAAATTATCGATAGTCCATATCTCGGAAACTATAAGAGATAATGCAATTTGGCAACCGGCAATGTAATTAGCATGCCGAATATTACTTGGAATGTGAATTGGAACGAAATCGCCAATAGATAAGGCGATTTTACAATTTGGGCCCAAGTTAGAAGCAGAGCCTAAGGTGTAAATTATCGATAGTCCATATCTCGGAAACTATAAGAAATAATGCAATTTGGCAACCGGCAATGTAATTAGCATGCCGAATATTACTTGGAATGTGAATTGGAACGAAATCGCCAATAGATAAGACCATTTTACAAATTTGGGCCCAAGTTAGAAGCAGAGCCTAAGGTGTAAATTATCGATAGTCCATATCTCGGAAACTATAAGAGATAATGCAATTTGGCAAACGGCAATGTAATTAGCATGCCGAATATTACTTGGAATGTGAATTGGAACGAAATCGCCAATAGATAAGACCATTTTACAATTTGGGCCCAAGTTAGAAGCAGAGCCTAAGGTGTAAATTATCGATAGTCCATATCTCGGAAACTATAAGAGATAATGCAATTTGGCAACCGGCAATGTAATTAGCATGCCGAATATTACTTGGAATGTGAATTGGAACGAAATCGCCAATATATAAGACCATTTTACAATTTGGGCCCAAGTTAGAAGCAGAGCCTATGGTGTAAATTATCGATAGTCCATATCTCGGAAACTATAAGAGATAATGCAATTTGGCAACCGGCAATGTAATTAGCATGCCGAATATTACTTGGAATGTGAATTGGAACGAAATCGCCAATAGATAAGACCATTTTACAATTTGGGCCCAAGTTAGAAGCAGAGCCTAAGGTGTAAATTATCGATAGTCCATATCTCGGAAACTATAAGAGATAATGCAATTTGGCAACCGGCAATGTAATTAGCATGCCGAATATTACTTGGAATGTGAATTGGAACGAAATCGCCAATAGATAAGACCGATTTTACAATTTGGGCCCAAGTTAGAAGCAGAGCCTAAGGTGTAAATTATCGATAGTCCATATCTCGGAAACTATAGGAAATAATGCAATTTGGCAACCGGCAATGTAATTAGCATGCCGAATATTACTTGGAATGTGAATTGGAACGAAATCGCCAATAGATAAGACCATTTTACAATTTGGGCCCAAGTTAGAAGCAGAGCCTAAGGTGTAAATTATCGATAGTCCATATCTCGGAAACTATAAGAGATAATGCAATTTGGCAACCGGCAATGTAATTAGCATGCCGAATATTACTTGGAATGTGAATTGGAACGAAATCGCCAATAGATAAGACCATTTTACAATTTGGGCCCAAGTTAGAAGCAGAGCCTAAGGTGTAAATTATCGATAGTCCATATCTCGGAAACTATAAGAGATAATGCAATTTGGCAACCGGCAATGTAATTAGCATGCCGAATATTACTTGGAATGTGAATTGGAACGAAATCGCCAATATATAAGACCATTTTACAATTTGGGCCCAAGTTAGAAGCAGAGCCCTATGGTGTAAATTATCGATAGTCCATATCTCGGAAACTATAAGAGATAATGCAATTTGGCAACCGGCAATGTAATTAGCATGCCGAATATTACTTGGAATGTGAATTGGAACGAAATCGCCATAGATAAGACCATTTTACAATTTGGGCCCAAGTTAGAAGCAGAGGCCCTAAGGTGTAAATTATCGATAGTCCATATCTCGGAAACTATAAGAGTTAATGCAATTTGGCAACCGGCAATGTAATTAGCATGCCGAATATTACTTGGAATGTGAATTGGAACGAAATCGCCCATAGATGAGACCATTTTACAATTTGGGCCCAAGTTAGAAGCAGAGGCCTAAGGTGTAAATTATCGATAGTCCAT